>NW_028261391.1:49361392-49661392 GCF_051295495.1 Thamnophis sirtalis
CTCTGCTTCCATCCTTCTGAGGTTGGTAAAATGAGGACCTAGATCAGGGGTGTCAAACTGGCAGTTTGTAAGCCGGATATGTCACATGCCCACCACAGCTCCATGAAGGGGAAAAACATCACAAAACTTCACATGATGGCAATGTGATGGGCCAATTTGACACCTGTGACTTAGATTGTTGGTGGCAATATGCTGACTCTGTAAACTGCTTAGAGAGGGTTGTAAAGCCCTATGAAGTGGTATATAACACTATGAAGTGATATATGTGCCATTGCTAAGTGCTATAGGGCTACTGGTCAAAAAACAAAAGAGAAATCATTTAGATCAGCCAATATAAATATTTGTTGTACTTTTTTTCTGTTGAGAAACCTAATAAAAGTAATCCTTGTAAATTCTATTCTTTTTCTAACATTGATTAAAGTTTATTAGAAAAAGGGTAATGTTGATTACCTTTTCCCCAAGTCTCTACAAATTCGAGAACATGCAGTTTACCCCTTCATCAAAATGTCTCACTTTCCTCCCCTTCTCATTATGTTTCCCTTGTTTTCTTCCTTTGAGAACAGTGACTAGTGTGGTACTCCATGGTTTCAAATAAATAGTCCTATATATCTGCTTCTCCCAACCTGACATACTCTTATTTACTGAGAGCACAGCATTCAGTATTTTCAGTCAGTCCAAGTGATTCTGAAAGGCACTAGATTAGGGAAAATATCCTAGGCAAATATCCTAATCAACATAGCCTGTTAGGAATGCCAAAGGCAAAATTCAGGTGTATCTCCCAATTGACAATAGCATCACAAAAAGGGGTATAATGCCTGGACACATAATGTGAAAGAACAGGCTGCTTGAATAAAATTGTAGGCACCTGTGCTGTCTTCTCTCCCTCCTATTAGAGCCTTTCCCTGCAATGTCAGCTTGGCCAAGGTGCCAATAAAGTTGCAATTTTGACATAGGAGATGGAAGGAGAAGTGGGTTTTGGAGCTTTGCAGCCACCAGGAAAGTACAGGATCCAAGAGGTATTCAGAAGAGGTAAATGTTCCAAAAGAGAGGGAAAGAGGTATAAAATCCCAGCACGACAAAACACAACATATTTATTAAATTTATATGCTGCCCATCTCACTGTTACAGGGACTCTGGATGAGGTATCTGCATAAAAGGAACCATATGAAAAGTAGAAGAACACTATATGCTGGCCATTAACAGAAAAGGAAGAAATATTAGAAAGGACTTAAGATAGAACAAGTTTAAGAAAGAAAAATTGGTGCTTACCAGTAATAGAATGGTGTAGTACCATGATGGCAAACCTATAGCACACATGCCGGAGGTGGCATGCAGAGCCCTCTCTATGGGCACATGTGCCATCACCACCTGCTCTTCTGGGTTCTGTCTCTCTGGCGGTATGCATGTGATGGAACCCAGAAGAGCAGCTGGCCGCCACTTGTACATGCACCGGCCAGCTGCTCTCTTTTGGGTACACGTGCATGCTCCAATTTTGGCACTTAGTGCTGAAAAGGTTAACCATCACTGGTGTAGAACATAGCATAGAGGTAATTGCAATAGAGAAGTAAGCAATAATAGAGTATAGTATATTCAATATTAGTATAGAGCAAGGGTGTCAAACTGGTGGCCTATGGGCCAGATGTGTCATGTGCAGGCTATACCCACCCCAGCTCAGTGAATGGGAAAACAGTTGTAAAATGTCGCATGATGGCAATGGGACATCACGGATTTGACACCCATTGTATAGAGTATATTATAAAGATTGGCATAGTAATTGAATAGTATTAGATAGCATAGACTATAATAAACACTCACATATCTATTTTATATGGTGTGTTTTTACAAAATAAAACATCTCCTCAACCCTTATAAGGAGATATAAAGAAACCACCTCTTCAGGGTTCTGTGCTTTTGTGTATATTAATTTGAGACAACCAAATGGATACAATTTTTTAAAAAAACTTATTCAGTTTGTGATTCCTTTAGTCAATTATTGTGATTTCTTTAGTCATAAAATAACACATGGAGATTATTTCCTGCACAAAAAAATATTAGACTTTAAAATGACATGCTTTTTATAATTTTATTGGAGAAGAACTGATATCTATTTCATAATTTTGTTCAAAATAACTTTAGGCACCTTCAAGAGTTGTTCATGTGTGGTTGGTATGAATTTTTTTACTTGCTTCCTTGAAAATTCAAAACTTCTTAACAATGAGAATTTTTAATGAAGCATGACTGAAAGAAATGTTTTGTATTTTACTTCACTTTATTGAAAAGGTAATTTAATGGTGTTTTATTCTTAAGGCCATAATTACCGTTAAAATTTTAACTTAAAATACAGAATGAAGAACAAGATGTGAAATGTGTACCCATTTGCATATCAAATCATACTGGCTCTGTAAGTTATCAAAACTGAAATGAACATAACACAAAGTGGTAGATCATATTAATATCCTACATCCACAATTCCCAAACTGCATGCTAGGGTGCCTCAGCAAACTCACAGGGTGCTGCTGAGTATTTTTTTTTTTTTTTTTTGAGGGAAACACAGTGACATTCAATATTTGTTGGAAACCCTACAGACGACTGACTTGAGGGAGTTCACAGTTTAGGTCTAGGAGTGCTGTGGAAAAAAATACTGAGATACTAAACACATTGTGAACCAAAGAAATTTGGAAACCTCTGTCTCTACCAATGACATCATTTGCAATTATGACAGGAGTCTAATTAGCAAGCATTTCAACTTAGTATGAAATATAACAGGAACTTTTTCTCCTCAAGCAGGAAAAGATATTTTATATTTCAGATAACCTAGCCAACAAACATTTTTATAACATCATGTTTACCAATATCCTTACCTTAAGCTTGCATAGGAAAGGTTTCATAGTTGTAGCTAAAAACATAACTGCCTGCATGAAGCTGCTGATGGAATGTTCCTAAGATTCTGAAGATGCATGCTATGCTTTATATAATATTCTGAGTATAAACTAGATTGTGTTCTAACTGATAACCCTAATCTAACCCTCTTTTATACAATGAACCGTCTTTCTAAAATATACATTTCATGAAGGCTATTTATTGCTTGCATCAGCATAGCTGAATGTGTTAGGATGAAAGGCTTGAGGTTTCCAACTCTCTTTCTCAGACATCTACTGGCTGTATCCACACTAGTCTCAACTTCTGCTATGGTGTGGCTGCTTGGTACCGGTAGTTACTGCTGCAACCATCTTTCCTCTAGGAGTCATTTTATCTACCATTGTTCCTCTAATCCCGGCCTTCAAGATAAGACTTTCACAACCTGTGTAGGAAAGTGTTGTGATTCAATTTTTTTTACTATCGGTTCTGCAGGCATGGCTTTATGGTGTGGCATGGCTTTGTGGGCATGGTTTTTTGTCCATGGCAGGAGAAGATTCCACAAAAGCCCATTCCCTCCCACCCCATTAACCTGCTTTCCAGCTCTGTTCTCCTGTTCAGCTGGGATCTTTTTTTGTGGGAGCGGGGGAGCGGGGCCAGCCTATTTGCTGGTTCTCCAAACTACTCAAAATTTCCACTACTGGTTCTCTGAAACCTGTCAGAATTAGCTGAATACCACTTCTGGTGCAGACGTCTATGAAAATAAGAGATAAAACAAAATAAAACTTGATAGTTCTATTTCCTGGCAAACCACATGACTAGAAAATCCTTATTTGGGGGGGGCAGAATGGGGCGGAGAGTGGATAGATTAAATTTCACAATATTTTAAAATTAAACTTTATTAAGAAAAAAACATTGTATTTAAGATAATAAATGAAGCGGACCATTGTGCAATGCTATCAGCAGAGCACCGGTTAGTGCGTCTTTTCTATCAATTATGATCTTTAAAGAGAGGTGGCTTTCAACATCCCAGGATATCACATCTTGGGAAATTAATAAAGAGAAAATATTGAACTGAGTCTGAAATGGAGCACAAAATGCTCCATTTATGCAGAGAAATAAAGCTTCTAACCCATATAGATAAAATGTAACCGAACATCTAACCAGAGCAGCAATCAATTTCTTAAAGATAACCTGACTCTCAAAATAAAGTTCTCTGTTTCTTTGTCTTGGAACTGCCCTGGATTCCTGGGATAATTACATTCATTTATCAGAGCTTCAGCAGAGATAAACTCTACATATATTTCCAGTTCAAGCACTGAAACCTCTTGCTTCATCTTGTTCATTTCTTTTTCCATCTAAGAGCCTTTGAAGGAATCTCCTGAGCATACATGCTAGAGACTGTGCCTGAGAAAAGCTATTTATTCAAACTCGGATGCCATTTGCTATTTAGACTGGCAGAAAGCCTAGTTATTCACAGCATTGCTATGGATTCGTATCCCATTGTAAGTTGTTTCCAGAGGATTTAGACTATAAACCTTTCTATCTTTCTCCTGATATTAGAATATACCCTTATAACTGCTGAACATCTGTCAGAAGAATACAGGGTAAAAATGACAAAAGCATGTATTATTGCAGCTACTACTTTACATAATCTTGTACATAAGTACTCAAATTAGTGGGGAATATACCTATTAGTTGACATCTATTACAAGGAATGACACAATCATTATGTAATACATTCAGTGGAATCTCCATGTTCAGCAGCTCATTCAAAGAGCCGATGAATTTGCTGCCCTTCTTTTAATTTAACATAAGGTGACCAGACGTCCTACTTTCGGCGGGACAGTCACAATTTCTAACAATTTGTCCCGCATCCTGCGGCGTTTTAAAATAGTCCCAATTTTCTGGCTTCATGTTGAAAGCACAGTGGATTTGCTTAAGAAATCCTAACCGGGGCAAGACAAAAGACACTCTGTCTAATCCCTCTCTATGTCTCAGTACTTTCATTGAAGATATTAAAACATTAAAGCAAGAAAACGGAACCCCCTGCCCCCTTTACTTCCTTTTATAAGAAAAGATGACCCAGTACCATAGAGCTCCAGGAAATACTTTGGCTAGAGACGTAGCAACTGTTCCTTCCTGGATTTCCCAGAGGGGAGGGGCACAGAGGTTGGAGGTTGGCCCGTGTGCGAAAAATGGTGGCAAGGTTTCTTTGAAAAATATTTCCCTGGGACTAATTTCACCATTTTAATTTTCTCAGTTCTTTAACATCTACATCATTCTGGATTGACTTGGAGTGCCTGCCTGCTAGTAAGTGAGCCGGGTTTTTTTCTTTTATTTTTTTAATGTATTTTAAAATAATATTTTATTTATTGTGCATAGGATTTTTTAAAATAGTTTTATTCTGTGTGGATTCTTTTTTTAAATTGTCTTAGACTATTTAAAAAAAGATTCTATCAAAAATAAATTGAAATAAACCATTTTTAAAAATTCTATGCACAATACTTTGAAAAGTCAAGTGGGGAAACCAAATTCACTTATGTTACTAACTTATCAGATGCAGTTATTTACTTAAGAACTGTGGCAAGAAAGGTGGTATAATGGGTTTAGTGACCAAAGTTACAATGGCATTGAAAAAAGTGACTGATGACCATTTTTCACACTTAGCAACCATTTTCACACTTAGCGACCGTTGCAGCATCCTCATGGTCACGCGATCAAAATGTTGATGTTTGGCAAGAGATTCGTATTTATGACGGTTTCAGTGTCCTGGGGTCATGTAATCGTCTTGTGTGACCTTTTGACAAAGTCAAATGGGGAAAACAGATTCACTTATGTTACTAACTGATCAGCTGCAGTTATTCACTTAAGAACTGTGGCAAGAAAGGTGGTATAGTGACCAAAGTTACAATGGCATTGAAAAAAGTGATTGATGACCATTTTCACACTTAGCGACCATTTTCACACTTAGCGACCGTTGCAGCATCCTCATGGTCACGTGATCAAAATTTTGATGTTTGGCAACAGTTACAATTTATATTTGTAAATTGTAGTTATGTTGAAATAAAAAAATATTACAATACTATTTTTGCGTTGTATGAAAATTTTTGTTGCTCGTATAAAATTTTTAATCAAGTCCCCGCCCCCCTCGGTCAAAGGTGTCCTTCTTTACCAATCTGAAAATCTGGTCACCTTAATTTAACACCAAAGAGATTTGGTGGTTTCATATAGTACTGATGATCTGGAATGTAATTCAGATGCATGGACTTTGGATATCTTAAAGTGGAGTATTAAGAGTATTGTCAAGCCTCTTGCACCACCTTAGGAGGCATTACTGTTAGGTCAGTTATTTCTGAATATTTCTACTAGTGGGAGAAAATAGTCTCCTTGCTTAGTGTTTATCAGATAACAGGATGATGGCTCAGCTTCAGGTATTGGGCAGTGTGTGATTTCCTTTTCCAATTGAAGCACATTAATTGTAGGTTATCATTGGAAAAATGAGGAATTTTAGAATAGAAACAGGACAATTATTTCAACTGAGAAAAAGGCTGACATTTTACTGCTTCAGGACCACGTGGACAGAATCAGATTGTTTTTCTGCCAGTTTGTCTGGTTTTGTTAGGCATTTGGTCCCAGCTTGGATTCATTTTGGTCTATTAGCAGTTTCTATTGCCATCTTTGCAACTGAATGTATATCAGCATGCTAATACCTCACATAATCCATGAATGATGTCCATCTGCTGCCATTCTTTGACATTTTCAGTGTTCTATAATTTAATTATCTTTTCTCTCCCTCCAGTATTTTGATTCTGACATGGTGTGATTGCAAATTCTGAAATCTTTTTTCCGTAGCTTTTGCCAAAGACTGCTGTTCTTTATTTCAGGTGGTTGATTTTCCACCAAAAAGAAACGAGTTCTGCCAACAGAATTTTTGGGGGACTATTTTTAATATCTAATGTACAGTGACATGTGGTGAGCTTTATGGCTGGTGAGGCTAAGCCTTGGCACGGCTTTCGAAAAGCCCCACTGAAGCCCCATCACTGTGTCCGCCATACAGGCGGGACACATCCCGCTCTATAGCGGACACAGTGCTGGGGCTTCGGCGGGTCTTTCCGAAAGGGCAGCACTCCAAACACAGCATAAGCCGTGCCCAGGGCAGAGGGGAAAGCGGCAGCAGCGGAGGAAGCGGCAGCGGCGGGCGATGAAGTTCCCATGATGCAAAGTGCCCGGGCCTTCCCCACCAGCCAGAGGACCCCCTCCTCCTCCTCCTCCTCCTCCTCCTCCTCCTCCTCCTCCTCCTCCAGGGGGCTACCGGGACCTTCTCCGGCCCAGGAGGGCCCCGCTGCCACCAGGTAGCTGCCTGCCCGCCTGGGAAGCCCCTTCAGCCAGCTGGGGGAAATGCTGTGGGCCTCCAGGGATGGGGGAGGGGGTGCTGACCTGCATGCTGGTGTCCAGGGCGGTGAAGAGCAGCCTGCAGGCAGGGCAGCTGAGGTTCGTCCAGCCGAAGTGCACTCCGGCCATGGGCAGCAGGCTCTCCAGGGCTGGCCGGCTCTCCCGGGGCACCGCCAGCCCTGCCGCCACCAGTGCCCCATCCAGCACCAGCCACACCACCATCGCCCGGCCCGACCTGGCGGCTCAGCTCGCAAGACAGGAGGCGCTCTGCCCGGGCCACCCTTGCCTTGCCTGCTCACTGCTGCCCGACAGCCGCCCAGCAGAGAAGGCACCGCGGAGGATGGGCAGGTGGACGGAGCGAGGCCTGGAGCCTCCGCCCCCCAAGATGGCTGTCAGCATCCCTCCATAATATAATTAGGAAAGAAAGACCCAAAGATTCCATGTGTAGGAAATCAAAAGTACTTTTACTAATTACAAATGGCTAGAGAGCGGTTGCATAGCAAAGTCTGGTTAATTAGGCGCAAAAGCAGTTGATATATAGAATAGCCCTTTCCACACCCCCTGGCATCATAGGCCCAGTCCAATCATAAGTCCTTCAAGTGTCAGGTGTGAGATAACTTCAAAAGGCATCATGAAGATGGAATGTCGGTGCTGTTAGTCTAAGCGGGAAAACCCCCACGCATGCGTAGTCTGTCCATCCAGAGAACTCCAGAACATTCCTCCAGCACAATGAGTAACCCCACCCAATATACCGTGCCCTCCCTCCCCGTTTCATGGCAGCTGAAGCAACAGCAAAGCAGAAGCTGACATCCGGCCGTCCCCCGGAAAAAGGCGATCATGCCTAAAAAAAAGCAGAAACAAACAGACGAACAACAAAACACAAAAGAAATAGGGAGGGGAAAGAGAAAAATTAAGGCTTGTCAGGATAAGCATCATAAAACTTCTGAAGGAGGCGGGGGGCACGAACATGGGATTTGTCAACCCATTCCGTATGAGAGGGAGGGAAATGCTTCCAAGCCACCAAGTATTGGATGCGATTACGCTGCTTGCGGGAATCAAGAATTTGACGAACTTCAAAATGCTGTTCACCATCGATGAGCAAAGGAGCAGGCGGAGGGTCATCAGGCGGACGCAGATGTGAAACCCGGACAGGTTTAATCAGGTTAATGTGGAATACCGGGTGAACCCGGTTGAGGTGCTTGGGTAATTGCAAGCGAACGGAGACAGGATTGATGACCTTCACGACGGGGAACGGACCCACATATTTTGGACCCAACTTTTTGGACTTCTGCGTGGTGTGAAGGAATTTAGTGGACAAATAAACCAAGTCTCCCTCCCTGTATTCATAAGGCTGCGTACGCTTTTTGTCCGCCTGTTTCTTATGGGCACGATGTGCAGCATCCAGAGTTGACAGGGTCAAAGGCCAAATGCGGCTGAGACGTTCACTCCAGTCAGCGACGGAGGGAACTTGGGGCTGGTCCTGAGGCAATTCAGGAATAGGAACAAAATCTTGACCATATACGACTCGGAGAGGTGTGAACCCCGTGCTGGAATGGACAGAGTTGTTGTAAGCCACTTCAGCGTGGGGTAACAAATCGACCCAATCATCTTGTTGATAATTGATGAAACAACGTAAATATTGTTCAAGAACAGAATTAGTCCGTTCACAGCCGCCATTAGTCTGAGGATGGTAGGCGGAGCTAAGGCCCTGGGCGGAGCCAATACGTTTGAGAAATTCTTTCCAGAAAACTGATGTGAACTGGACACCTCTATCGGAGATGATGCGATCAGGTACCCCGTGCAAGCGGTAAATATGGGAAATGAAGAGTTTAGCTAGTGCCTTAGCGGAAGGAATTTTGTGGCATGGCACGAAATGAACCTGTTTGGAAAACAAGTCCATGACAACCCAGATGACGGTGTGCCCCTGGCTCTCGGGGAGCTCAACAATAAAGTCCATAGAAATCTCCTTCCAAGGGGCAACAGGCCGGGCAACAGATTGGAGTAACCCTTGAGGTTTCCCAGGGGGCCGTTTAGCGGCCGCACAAACGGGGCAACTGGCAACATAAAGTTCAATGTCCTTCTTCAAAGAGGGCCACCAGAATTGCCTCTTCACTAAATGTAAAGTTTTAATGAAACCAAAATGACCCGCCAGTTTGGAGTCATGAGCGCGGCGGAGGATCTCGAGACGGAGGGAGGCAGGGACATACAATTTGGCGCCGACCCATGGCAATTCGTCCCTCATAGTGCACTCATCCTGATGCTTTAGGAACCAGTCATCTTGAGGAAGTGCGAGTTTGAGGTCAGAAAGAATGTCTTGAGGCACCTCTACTTTTGCGCGGGCCTGTTGGCGAGTAATGACCGGTGCCGCCAGGCTGGAAGTGGGGACCACTGGTTGTACGATGCTCAGTTTAGAGCAGTTATATTGAGGGAGTCTGGACAAGGCATCTGCCATGAAATTCTTCCCACCTGGGATGTATTTGAGTGTGAAGTTGAAACGGTTGAAATGTTGGGCCCACCGCATTTGTTTGGGGGAGAGACGGCGCGGCATTCTCAAAGCTTCCAAATTCTTGTGGTCAGTCCACACCTCGAAAGGGTGTTTAGCGCCTTCCAGGAAATGGCGCCACGTGCTCAGGGCCCAACGGACCGCAAATGCCTCTTTTTCCCAAACCGCCCAACGTCTCTCTGTGTCCGTGAGCTTCCGGGAGGTGTATGCGCAAGGTTGTAGGTTACCTTGGTCGTTGGTTTACAGCAAGACGGCCCCAACGGCGACGTCGCTGGCATCAGCTTGGACGACGAAAGGCTTGTCCATGTCGGGATGCTTCAGCACCGGCTCCGCAGCAAACAGACGTTTCAGTCTCTCGAAAGCCGCCTGGCATTCCATGGTCCAGTCTAGAGGTTTGCTAGGCTTAGGTTTAGGTACCCCTTTGGATTTGAGCAAATTAGTTATAGGAAGCACAATTTTGGCAAAAGAAGGAATGAATTGATGGTAGAAATTAGCAAAACCTAAATTTTTTTGCAATTGCCTACGAGTTTTGGGCGCGTCCCACTCAGTGACCGCCCTCACCTTTTCAGGGTCCATTTCAATGCCGGCTGGAGAGATGCAATATTCAAGGTAGTCAATTTTAGTTTGGTGAAATTCACACTTAGACAATTTGGCATAAAGATCAGCGTCTTGGAGTTTTTTCAAAACAGTGCGCACAAGTGCGACATGTTGGTCGTAGGTGCGAGTATAGATAAGGATATCGTCCAAATATACGATGACGCCGTTGTAGAGGTGGTCATGCAAGATCTCATTAATTAATTGCATAAAAACCGCAGGCGCCCCCTGCAGGCCAAAT
Source organism: Thamnophis sirtalis (assembly GCF_051295495.1). Classification (NCBI taxonomy): domain Eukaryota; kingdom Metazoa; phylum Chordata; class Lepidosauria; order Squamata; family Natricidae; genus Thamnophis; species Thamnophis sirtalis. The sequence goes on from NW_028261391.1 coordinate 49,371,982, forward strand.
GGCATGACCCGGAACTGGAAACAGCCAAGAGGGCAATTGAAAGCCGTCTTCCACTCGTCTCCCTCCTTTATGTGCACTCTATAGTAAGCCTCCCTGAGGTCCAATTTAGTGAAAATGCGGCCCTTTCCCAACTGGGCCAACATGTCCTTCATCAACGAAAGTGGGTAGAGGTTTTGGGCGGAGATGCAATTTAAGTTTTTGAAGTTCACACATAAACGGAGAGAGCCATCTTTTTTCTCACGGAATAATACAGGAGCAGCCACCTTGGGTCGAGCAGGTTCGATAAATCCACGTTCCAAATTTTTATCTATGAACTTGCGCATTTCTTCCATTTCTCTGGGTGACATGGAATAGATCTGGGGTTTTGGCAGCTTAACCCCGGGTAGAATGTCAATGGAGCAGTCGGTAGGCCTGTGGGGTGGAAGTTTGTTGGAGGACTTTTCGCTAAAAACCTCTTTGAGGTCCCAATACACTTTAGGAATTTTCTCCTCTCCATCAATCCTCTCCTGCCCCCTAGCGGCCACCTCAGGAGCGTCAGAAACAGTTTGTTCAGGAATGCCCTCCCCCTCCGGAGGCTCCTTTGTGCGAATGCGCAGCCAGCCAGCCCTCCAATTTATGCGAGGGTTCCACTTCCGGAGCCAAGGAAGGCCCAAAATCAGCGGCCTGTCCATTCCAGGCGCTACTATAAAAGAGATTAGTTCTGTGTGGGAGCCCATCTTCATTTCCAAGGGCTCAGTAAAAAAATGGGCGGTCCCCCCTCCCACAATGGACCCATCAATCTGGCAAAAAACAATGGGGGTTTTCAAAGTCCGCAATTTGAAACCCAGTTTTTCAACCATGGTAGGGTTGATCATGCACCGGGAACACCCTGAGTCAAGCAAGGCGTGAAGGGATGCCCATCAGGGGGAACTTTTAATTCTATGGGGATTAGCATGGGGCCTTTGTTTGAACTCACCCAGTGAGGCGATGCTTCATCATCTGAGTCCTCGGAAGAGGTGGAGGGGGCATCTGCTTCTCCCTCCAAGGCGTGGCCGAAGCGAGGGGGTCTGGAATCCATAGCGAAGGCAGCTTCCTTCTTCCTCTTGTCGGAGGCTCTGCCAGACTTCTCCTCCCGCTTGAGTGGGGGTTGGGAGGTGGAGGGTAATTTAGCACGGCAGTCGGGGGTGCGATGGCCTAATTTCCCGCAATGGAAGCACGTTACTGGTCTGGACCGCCCTGAGGGGGCCCCTCGCCCTTCACCCGTCCCCCCAAAAAGGGCTTTGCGGCCTGGTGGAGGGGTGGTCTTTGCAGCTTTCTTCTCTCTCATTCGTCTTTCCTCTTTGGCACAACGAAGCCTGGTTAAATCCAGCTCGATGTCAGCTGCGTGCTCAAACCAGACGGTCAAGCGCCTGGGCAGATTGCGATTGACGCATTGCTGATAGATTTCCTCATCTAAGCCCAACGCAAATTTGTCCAAAAGCGCATCCTCACTCCATCCTCTCATGTACTGGGAAAGGCGTTGAAAGTCTTGAATATACCGAGCCACAGGCCTGTCATCCTGCTCGAGGGTTATAAATTTTAATTTGCTTCGCTTCTCAGTCAGGGGATCATCAAAGCATCTCTTGAAAGCCTCCATAAACCTATTAAAATCCCTCAGGAGGGGGGAAGCTGACAGATGCAACGCACTGCTCCAATCAGCCGCTTCGCCGTCTAAAGAGAGTAGAATCATTCGTACTCTCATAGTGTCACTTTCAAAATCACGGCCGTAGATTTCCATGTAATTAAAGACTTGCATAATAAAAGGCCCCAGGTTTGCAGAATCTCCATTAAATCTTACAGGCAGGGGGGGGATTTTGGCCATTCGGTGTCTTCGGGGAGGTGGGGGCCCTGGTCTGGCAAAAGCCTCAGCAGCAGGGGGTGAAACAGCCCGAGGGGGGGGGGTGTGAATCAGCGCGTGGGTACTCTCGCTCCCAGCCCCTCCTGTCCTCTTCATCTTCTCCACCTATTTCCCCAAAGTACCTTTGTCCCCAGTAATCAGGTAGATCTCTCCTCTGGGGTTTTCTCACAGCTCCCGTCTCCAACGGTCTTTGTTGGGGTTGTCTTCGGGTAACCCCCGCATCCCAGCTTGCCCCCTCCTCTCTTTGTCCTACCGAGGTGGACCATCGGGCGGGAGGTGGGTCAGGCTGGCTTGATATCTGCAGCTGAAGTAAATCTTCATGAAGCGAGAGTTCGGGAGGGCTGGCCTCGTGAAACGAGAGTTCGGGGGGCCCGGCCTCGTTGGAAGCCCCCTCACAAACGGCCTCCTTTTCTCCGCTGGCTGGCAAAGACATTTACACCCTTCATGGTAGATGTTGGTCTCCTGGAAAGGGTTTTTTAGACTTTGCTACTTGTCAGCATCCCTCCATAATATAATTAGGAAAGAAAGACCCAAAGATTCCATGTGTAGGAAATCAAAAGTACTTTTTTAAGATAAAACTCAAAAGTTGACATGGAATTTGATAAAGGATGGAAAACAATTTGTGTATCAACTCATAGGGTTCAATATTTTTGGTAAGAAGGTAAAATATTAAAGAATTTTCTTGACAATAGCAATAAAACCTATTTAAGAATAATTACTTACCAATTTGCTTTTTAACAACTTATTCAACTGCTTATTGCTAACAAGTACAAGGTACTTTGAATCTTTTACTACACAGTGCTCTCTTATATTCAGTTGGTTTTAGTATTTTCAACTAAGTAGCATAACACCTTAATACTGAATATTTATTAAACACCATTTATAATAAACTACAGGTACATCAGAATTCAAACAAGTTACAGACTATATTAAAGCTCACCAGATCATTTATTTCTTCAGAATATATTAAATTAGCATTGTATATATTAATGGATGTGGGAATTCTATGTACACAAAACACTTTTTTTGTCCACGTATAAATGCCTCTCATTGGAAAAGATCTTTGGAAAAAAATGTTAACTAAATTGTAACAGAATGTTTTGATGTCTAGAATAGCTTCATAGTTGAAAAGTAAATCTGATTCAGAATTCAGTTCCACTTGGAAACCATTATAATTTGTTGTAAGAAATTGTGCCATTTTTAGGTTATAATTTGATACAAGGAATTGTGCCACTTCAAAAGAGCAGTCAGTTAAAATGGGCCTGAACCTGAGTCAGGAAAATAACTTGACAAAACATCTCATCTGCCTAGTTTTCATGGGGGTAAAGGGAGGCAGAGGAAAGCATGTTCAGACTTGAAACTGTTAATATAGTTTTACAATGTTGTTGTTAATTGCGAAGTTGTGTCTGACCCATCACAACCCCATGGACAATGTTCCTCCAGGCCTTCCTGCCCTCTACCATCCTCTGAAGTCCATTTAAGCTCAGGGTGACTCCATCCGGCCACCTCATTCTCTGTTGTCTCTTTCTTCTTTTGCCCTCAATCCTTCCTAGCATTAGGCTCTTCTCCAATGATATATATTTAAAATATATATTACAATAAATAAATAGTTTAAACATATGCCTGTAGGAAATGATCAAGATGAACCCAAGGAAGAGATAAAATGTCATCAATCATGAGTCTCTGCATGTCCGCCCATCTTGAATTCTTTTGTCAACTCCTGCTAATTTCTTTTGACCACTAGTTGTTCAGATTCTTGTAGAGAGCTTAACCTTGCAATAAATCTTTCTACTCATTTAAACTGCCTGAATCTCCTGACTTCCCAGCTCTTGGCAATGCCCCATCATTTAAATTCTATGCCTTTTCTTCCAGCAGTTTCAACATACCAATAAAGGAGAATATTTGTAGCTCAGGGTTGACATAAAGGGTTCTTGGTGCTCTTTGAGCTTGCTTGTTTTCTTGTACACATTTCATTATCCAAACTAGGTAACATCAACAATGCTTACTCAGCACTCAGTTCAGCAAAGATTAACTTCAAGGGTAACTTCAGACCAACAATTAAGTAAGCAATATCCCAGTCAAGAAACTGCCAAAGAGCCACCAGTAAACTGCCCAACCAAAGAATCTCTAAGACCACCCCGCCCATACAGACAGGCAAGATACCAGAATATAAACTGACAGCAAACAGCACTCCTTACTAGCACTGATGATATTATCTAGCTAGGGTAATGAAACATCTGTAAGAAAACAAGCAAGCTCAGAGAGCACCAAGGACCCTCAGTTTCAACATACTTGGTTATTCTTTTCAATGCCATGAAAGCAGATTAGATCTGTTTACCTAATGGTCTTCCCTAGCTTGAGTATCATGGTTCCTGCTTTACCATTAGAGCACATAGACTCCCCAAATCAGGGTCACTAAGAGAGAGTTTAAAACAAAACTCAGCATTATTGAGTAAGAAAAAAGCTCTATTTCTTTTAACATAGGTGGACACATTGCATGAATGTTAAAAAAGAATTGGGCTTAGATCACACGACCATACCCTCCAACTTGATGTTTTAACCTCCTCTCCTGCCCCAAAGCCAGTAATTAAATTTTGTTAGTTATCTTGGCATGATATAATTACAAAATATATTAATTTAAAGAAACACATGCATAACATACACATGTATCACCAACTCCACCATGTAGAGTGTGACCATATTAGTAGTCAGAATGTCAGACCTGCATCCATATTCCTTTTGGATCTTTGGCCTGACACACTTTCTGTTATTCTATTATGCCTTTTCTATTGTGAGAAAATAGGAGGGGGGATTGTATGGAGTTAAATGCTATGTAGCCAAAATAATATTCCTTTCTAGAAAGCCAAGGTCATTCTTTGTTTCTGCACCTCTGCACCTGACCGGAACGGAACTGGATGGGTGGAACTGCCAGCATGGCAATGGAAGATTGGACCATGTGATGGCCTGTGGATGTGTGGGCAACATCATGAACTTTCAACTGGGTGGGAAAAACCAGGAAGCTTTCAGATTCGGGTTTTCCCAGATGTGCCAACATGGGTCTCTTAATAAATTGGAACTTTGAGAAATACTTTGGACTCTGATTTAATTTTGGATCCTATTTGGAACCCTGACATTAACCCAAATCTCCCTTAAAATACTTTACCAACTACCCCAAAATTTGGAGTGCTCTCTAGGATCTTGAGCCCCAACACTGATCGGAACCCGGGTAGTGCAAAGACTCAGTGAAGATGGAAGAGGAGAAGCAAGCCATGGGGAAAGCAGAAGATGATGGATCACCTATCTATGGTGAGACCATCTATGTGCCTTCCAAAGCCATGGTGGAAGCCACAGAGGCCATGGAGAGGGAATGCCAGCTGAGAGCCAGGGGAAAAGAGCTGGCCCCTGGGCCTCCTTTGCAATTGGAACTAGTTCTGCAAGATTAAGCCTTGGGATTTACCACCCCTAAGGAGTTGCTGTTGGAGCCACAGGATGTGTGGAGGGACCAAAGCAAATGCCAACCACTGCTCTGATGATTGGGGATCCCAGCCACCCTCAGGCAGGCAGTCTCCAGACCAATTCAGGCTGCTGAACATGAATGGAATCAAACCTTGCCTTAGTTCTGAACCACCCAGGTGGACCATGGCCCAGCCCATATTAGCCTTCCTGAGTAGAGACTCTGCATAGCACTGGAGGTGGAATTTATGCTCCTTCCATACAGCGACAAGTGGGTCAGCCCAAAACCTTGCTGCTGGAGCAAGACCAATGGCAGCGCTCCTCCTCCCTGTGGTGCAGATGGCCCCTCAACCAGGATGGAGAAGCCAATCCAGCCAGCAGCAGAGGGGCTGGGGATTTCTCCCCCCAGCCAGCCACCAATATTTGGGCTGCAGCCTGAGAATCAAGCCCCACCATGGTGGGCTTTCTTCCCAGTCCATGGATGGGTGCAATACTCATGGACGCCTGCCCCTCCTCAGCAGATGGCACCATTTCAGATAACTGGGCCGGGTCAACCCCAGGGACTGAATCCCAACCAGTTCCAGCCCCAGCCGCAATACTCCAACAGGGAGAACCAGAAGACCCAGGAACAGCTGCTGAGTAGCCCTCTTCCTTGCCCCCACCCATGCCAGTGCAAAACCAGCATCAGGCATGGTGGCTCTGCCCCCCTTCACAAAGCAGTGACGGGGGGAAGCTTGGAAAGCTCAGAGGGTTTTGCCACTTCCAAAGATGATTCCCAGCCAATAGCAAGACAGGGAAAAGTGCTGAAGGGACAGTCCCTCCAGGAACCGCAGCCAGCAGTGAGGCAAATGAAGCTGCCTGGGGAAAGAGAAGCTGGTAAATTTTCCAGGTAAGCTGCAGAGACGCAAACCCTTTCCCCAGGAATCGAGCTGAAGGGCCCTGCCAGATGAAGGAAATGGTGGGGATGATGACCCAATGGTAAGCACACCCATCCACCCCTTTGCCATCAAAGCCAAACTCATAGTGCCCAAGATGGGGCTAGAAGGGGAAATTGAGGCAATCGTGGACACAGGCTGCACCCGATGCTTAATCAGCATGTCTATTGTGGAGCAGCTAGGTATACACACAAGATCCCTTGCCAATCCCATTTTGTTTGAGAAAGTGGATGGGACACTAATTGGATGGGCCCCTGCCAAACTAATTACTGACTTGGTGAAGCTGCAGATAGATTCATTGTAGCTCCAAAAATGCATGAATCAATTATCTTGGGGCTTGCATGGCTGGACAAGTGGACACCTACCATAAAATGGAAGGACGGTGTTCAAAAATTGATCATAAGCTTTGGGCCGCTACCACCCATGAAGCCAGAGGACCAGCCTGAGGCTATCAAACCCAATAAAGCAGACAGCCCAGAGCTTGCAGCCCCCGCAGCAAACACAAAACCCCCAGGCATACAGCAAGTGCCAAAAGAGTACTGGGACCTGGTAAGGATCTTCAGTGAGGAAGATTGAAACTATCTCCCCCCCTCATTGGCCCACTGATTGTGCAGTAGAGCTCGTACCTGGGGCTACTCTACCAAAGCCAAAAATGTACTCCATGACTCCTAAAGAGATGGTAGAATTAAGGAAATACATTGACATCAATTTGAAGCAGGACTTTATTGAACCTGCTAAGTCAGAAGTAGCAGCCCCCATGCTCTTCAAAGAGAAGAAAGATGGCGGAGTGTGTCTCTGCATTGATTTCCATGGGATAAATGTTGTATGCATAAAAAACACCTATCCCCTCCCTCTCATGAAGGATTTGTTGAACCATTTGGCTAAAGTCAAGGTGTTCACCAAACTGGACTTGAGAGAGGCATATTACCACATACATATCATGGAGGGAGATGAATGGAAGACCGCCTTTAACTGCCTCCTTGGCAGTTTCCAATTCAAAGTGATTCCATTTGGGCTACAAGGGGCCCCTGCAGTCTTTATGCAATACATAAATGAGGTGCTACATGAGCACCTATACAGAGGGGTGCTCATTTACCTTGATGACATCCTCATTTTTTCCTGACACCCTTAGAAGAGCATGTGAAGCTGGTACGACAGGTCCTGGAAAAACCTCTAGCCTCCAAACTATATGCAAAATTATCAAAGTGTGAATTCCACAAAACCTCGCTAGATTACATTGGCTATCACATCTCCAGCAAGGGCACAGAGATGGATCCAGGGAAAGTGAAAGCTGTGTTACACTGGAAACCCCCAAACATCTGCAAACAGTTACAAAGCTTTCTTGGATTTGCCAACTTCTATAGGCAATTCATCCTGGCTTTTGCAGAAGTTGCCCTGCCATTGACTGAACTGTTAAAAACAGGACCTTCCCTAACAAAGTCAAAGGCTTTGGGTGGACAGTGGACTGTCAAAAAGCCTTTGAGAAATTAAAATGTCTCTTTGTCCAAGAACCCATACTGCAACACCCCAACCCAGAACAGCAATTCATAATCCAGACAGATGCCAGTGATGTGGCATAGAGGCAGTGCTGTTGCAAAAGAACAAAGAAGGACACCTCTTGTCATGCGTTCAGTAACTCACTGTTACTGAAAGGAGGTGGGACATTTGGGAAAAAGAAGCATATGCAGTCAGATGGGTCCTACTCACTTGGAGACATTTCCTGGATGGGGGGGATGTGTCATTCAAGGTCTGGACTGACCATAAAAACCTTGAAGCTCCCCAAAGCCCCCGAAAACTGTCTCCAAAGCAAGTTCACTGGGCACAATATTTCCAAAGGTTCAAATTCGAACTGAAGCACATCTCTGCAGGGAAGAACTTGCTGGCAGATGCCTTATCAAGAAAACTGCAATACAACAGTAAAAGGGAAGAAGTGGTTCATCTATCCTTCCCCCTTTCCACCAAAAGGCAGCCCAAATCACCAGCAGAGGCCAGACTAACTGTCCGCCTACCCTCAGCCAGGACAAGCTGACCGTAGCGATGAAATTGGCACTGCTGGCAGACCCCTGGCTCAACAACAACAAGGTCATCCTGATGATGACAGATGGCTTAACCTGGAAAGGATCAAAACTGTACGTTCCCGCGAACTTGAGGCTGGAAGTACTACAGTGAAGCCATGACACGAAATTAAGAGGCCACCTTGGATTCTTAAAAATGCTCCACCTCATCAGGGATCAATTTTGGGGGCCAAAAATTAAAGCTGAAGTGGAAGACTATGTAAAAAGCTGTTCCACTTGCGCAACCATGAAAATATGGCCAGGCAAGCCACTGAGTGGCCAACCGTAGCTAACCATGGGAAGAGATTGCAATGGACTTCATCATCAAGTTCCCAGACAGTGGCAGTAATAAAGTAATTTGGACAGTCATTGACTTATTTTCCAAGCAAGCCCATTTCATTGCTGGCTCAGGACTACCATCTGCAAAGAAGCTAGAGAAAATGTTTGTTAAACAGATTTACCACCTGCATGAAGTACCCAGGAGGATCATCTCACACCCCAGAGTTCAGTTCACCACCAAGTTCTGTAGAGAGTTCCTGAGGTCCATTGAGTACACACAAGGACCTAGCTTGGCTTTTCATCCAAGTATGAACGGGCCGCAGAAAAAGCCAATGCAATGATGTTATTGTTATGTGGATTACCAGCAAGACAACTGGTCAGATTTGCTACCTTTCGCTGAAGTCGCATACAACAACGCTTTGCACAGCAGCACTGGATTAACTTATTTTCAAGTTACCAGTGGCAAGGAATTTGTTCCCGTGCCAGAACTGCCCAGAGAACCCCCCTCTTCCATGTCTCTGACTGAATGGATGAACACTCTTAAAAAGGGGTGGAAAATACGAAAAAAACCTCTGTCAGAAGCAGCAGAAGAGTACAAGAAACAAGCTGATAAACACCGCTCACTCCAACCCCCCCTTCCATGTGGGGGATAAAGTTTTCTTGTCTACCAAATACATAAAGTTAAGAATGCCTAGTAAGACATTAGGCCCAAAATTTCTAGGTCCATTCCTAATAGTGAAAATAATTAATTTAATTAATTATTAATTATAATTAATAATAATTAATCCAGTTAAGTTACGGTTCAGCTCAGTCTGCCCAGAATTCTAGGGAAAATTCACACAGTCTTTCAATGCAGCTTACTGAAGCCAGTGATTGTGTTCAGCCTAAGAATGTTCCCACAGCCTCCCCTCCTTCACTAGTGATAGAAGGAGAAACACACTATGAAGTAAAGAAAATTTTAGACTCCAAGTTGTATAGCGGTTGGTTGCAATATTTAGTGCTTGTCTGAAGCTACTTGGGTGAGAAGTTGGAATGTAAAAGCTGATAAGTTAATAAAAGCTGATAAGTTAGTAAACGTTAGTAAAACAATTCCATGATAAGTTTCCCAATAAGTCCCCCCCCCCCCATGTGATGGACTTGTGGGTGTGAGGGCAAGATCATGAACTTTAAACTGGGTGGAGAAAACCGGAAAGCTTTCAGATTTGGGTTTTCCCAGATGTGCCAACATGGCTCTCTTAATAAATTGGAATTTTGAGCAATACTTTGCCTTGGACTCTGATTTAATTTTGGATGCTATTTGGAATCCTGACACTCATCTGGTTACTCATTGAACCCTACCCAAGTAAAAATCTATTATGCCAAGATAACGAACAATTTTTTAAAAATCAATATTCTGGTATTTTCTTCTGTTGTACTGTGTATGTATCGCTATGCGGGCTACAATAGGGACATTAAGATCAATATTAAGGGCCAATATAAGACCTAGTATAGAACAACAGCTAGGAATGGGGAGATTTAAGTTCAAGTCCACCATCATCCATAGATCTTCACTGGGTGACTTTGAATTTCTTCCCAACACTTGCCTTAATATTTCCCTCAACCCACAAGTGTTGCAAAAAAGGAGGACTGACTGTTCTCTATGCCATCATAAACCTTGGGAGGAAAGGAGGAACATATTTTTCACAAATACAAGAATAACTTGCAAATGTAGAGCCAACTCTGGATGGCATCTAAATTGATGATCAATGATATATACATAAACACACACACACACACACACACACACACACACACACACACACACACACACACATGTATATATACATACACACACATCCATACACAAACATGCATACTGTATATATAACATACACATACATACACATAATAGTGTTTATGGGGAAAATGTTATCATTGCTATATCCAATATGGAAAGAAAGAAGTGATTTCTTAATATTTGTTCAAAACTACTTGCTTAGGGACATTGCTTATTTCTCCATAATGTTAATTAATACAGATGTTTCCATTTCTAAAAAATTAATCTGTATTTTTAAAATTGGGAATCCAAACTGAACAAAAAGGGAAGATTTTTCCTCTTGTTTCTTTTTACATATCCTGCCTTGTCTTTGTCTGCAATTTGCTACGGTAGTTATTGTCTTTAAAAAGTGCATCTGATGTGAAGTATTAACATTTTAGTTGGATTATTGATTGTTTTATTTTTCTATTTTCCTCCCACTTGGATTGGCAACTATTGCTTTGTCCACATGAGATGTTTTCCCTGCATATACTCCCAGATATGTTGCAATGCAATTTGTGATCCCCTATTATGCATCATCCAATTGTTCCTTGAAAACAATTGCAGTATTGGTTGGCAGTTTATGAGAACAGGGATAAAAAAAAGTATTGGCTTGAGTAAGAGTTGTTTTACCTATCAGTGACTGCTTTCCTGAGAAGCCTATAAGGCTTTGCTGACTAAGACAGGAAGATTTAAGTCAGTAAAAAGTTTGTTGCTTCTTTCAGCATTTACTTCTATTTGTTCTTCTGTAACCCTGCAAGGTTACTATTCATCTCTAGCTGGACACCCAAACAGCTGTTCTAAAGCACTTGTTCTATGCCAGGTTTTCACAGGGACACATTTTCAGGTCCCCAGGTGGCTGCTCCTGCAGACAGCTGTTATAACTATGTCTTAATGTATCACTCTGAGGAACTCTTAGAGCAGTACATATAGAAAAACAGGCTGGAGCACAGAACTGCCCTGGAAAGGTGTGCCCTTCAGGTGCAATTAAATGGCTTTATGAGTCAGTATCAGGTCAATAGCATGGTAGATTGGATTTATAATTCAGTATCCCTCCCAGATCATCAAAGTGTGTGTATGTGTGTGTATCTTTGAATAAATATTGATTCCTGGCCACTGACTGGACTAACCCTGCAGTTATTTTTAGCAAGTATTGAGAAATAGTTTGGCGTTGCCTTCTTCTTCCTAGGACTGAGAGTGACTGACCCAAGATCACCCAACAGGCTTCCTACTTAAGGTGGAACTAGAACTCACATTTTCCCAGTTTCTACCTGGTACCTTAACCATTACACCAAACTGGATCTCTCAACTGAGAGCTGATTTACTGTATCTTATGAGAGGGCCAATCTTTATTTTGTAAGTGGAATTGCTATTTGAGAATTGATATGGTCCATATATTTTAGTCTCATACATAAGTCTATATTGCAGTTTCTTCCTATTGAACTTGGGAGTCATCTTTAAGAAATAAGTTAAACTGGAAAACCAAAACCTGGTCTTTTTCTGTATGGTATGATGCAATCTTTCAGGTTAGAAACTCATCACCATTGAAGTGAAAGCATGTGTTAATCTTTCGTATCTCCCATGATTTTGTACTTGTATACTTCAAAAAAAGTTGACATAATTACTGTTCTGCAACTTCATTCTCAACTGGTTCAACTGGAAGACTTAAGTATTCCAATATTTAAGAGGTTCCTATAAAGAAAACTATTTTCCAAAACACCAAAAGACAAGACAACAAACAATGGATGAAAGTAACCAAGGGAAGAAGCAACCTAGAACTAAGGAAAACTTTTCTAATGGTGAGAGCTATCAACCAATGAATTAGCTTGCCTTCAGAAGTTGTGGATGCTCCATCACTGGAGGTTTTCAAAAAGAGACTGGACAATCATTTGTCTGAAATGGAATTGGGTCTCCTGCTTGAGCAGGGGGTTGGATTAGAAGACCTCCAAGGTTCCTTCCAACTCTATTATTCTATTTTCTATGATTAACTGGCTCCTTTCTCAGATTCTGTCCATCAACTTGGTTATCTTTGCACTCTCATTTTCTTTAGACTTTCTTCATGCATTATGCCACCCTTCTCTTGCTAAAAATTCCCAAAGCAACCTAAAATTTCATGGCAGATGTTTAATTTACAAAACTGTCCATAACTCATCTGATAACAGATTTGACAAATGAATTGCATGGGCATTTAAGAAATAAGTAATGCAAGGAAATAGGCAGGTAGAGCTTACTGTACTTTTTTTGTGAAATGCCTAGAATCAGTGACAGGGCAGCAAATAATGAATTTACATTCTTTCAGCATAATAAATCTGCTTGTGTGGAAGCAACCAACCATTAGTATTTTTTATGACCCAATATTCTTTTAACACCTCATAGTGTTCCATAAAAGCTCACAGTTTTTAATAATTTCACTGTGAGGATGAGTAATTCTTTTGTCATGGTTTAGCATGCTCATCCATTCAATGGAGCAGAAGGAGAAGAAATATGATAGGTATTAAGAAGGAAGCAATAACGATGGAAGTGCACAATCTCAGGTTCCAATTTTCATTCCCTGAAAGCCTTTGAAAGATATTCCCAGAGTTCCTATTGCTGCTGAATTATCATTTTACAAGAAATAAAATTACTAAATATACAAGAGTAATATTAACTATATTTAATTTAATTTAGATATAACTGAAATGAATTAGTTATTGCATTGGTCCTAGCCACTTCTTTTCTTGCTTTTCTCCTTTTGAAGTGTAGCCCCCAGAATTCACTCAACAAAATATTTCACTCCTCAAACATCTTATCCCTTGTAATAGAGAGAAGACCTCAAGGTTATTCAAATGTAACTCTGTACCAAAATGTTTTTTACCCTAGCAACCTCTTGCAATGCTGGAAGACTCCTTAAAATTCAAATTCATCTGCCAACTATTATAGTCCTTGTAGGACTCTATATCTTACATTAGCCTGTAAGACTTTAAGCCTATTTTCACAGATTCACAGTGAGGCATCAAGCTTTTTTCTTTTATCTTCCTTGCTTGTGGGTTGAAGTAAACATCTGTGGAACAGGAATACAGAAATCTCTTTCACCTTGTTCAGCATTGAAATATTCAGCACAATGTTGCATTACTGTTAGTTTGAATCTTCTTTCTCTTATTCTTCTGTTTTAAAAAAATAACAAAGCACTTACAAAAGCAAGAAAAAATTGTTCTTGACAGTATTAATAGGTTAAAAAAAGGTTTTAAGTGGAGAAAAGCATACTTACCTTACTAGCTTAGCTTAAAAGTAATAAAAAGAAAATTGTTGGAACAAAAACAACATAAATATCTGTAATTTTCTCTTAACAGCTTCTAGATATTCCCATCTCTTCCTATTAGAAAAAAATGCATATTTTTTTCCTTTGCAAAGGAAAATCCTTCAACACTACCTCCTGTAAGATTAAATTCAAAGTAGCTACTGACAATATTACACCCCCCTCCTTTTTGCCCCATGGTAGATTAAAAAGACAGGTACTTTTGTAAATGACTTAGCCAAATCTGGCAGTTTTCTAATTCCTGTACAGCTGCCAGGAGTATGTGTACTTTTCTTTGTATGCCTTTCTTATCATCTGAGGAACTGACAAAATGTGCTTATTAGAAGAACAGGAGAGCTGGATTCAACTGAATTGTGAGGACAAAATTAGGAGTTATTGCATAAAAGTATTTTCTATGGATTACAAAAAACAGTTATTAGTACCTAGGGCAGTAATTATGTCATTCTACAATGTCAAGGAATCATTTATCTTAAACTAGGTGTGACCTTATCACTCTGAGTCTGCTGATTTGCAGGTTTGTACAGTCTAATATAATATTAGATATGAGAAAATGGCTACTATTTTTATGGCTGTCTTATCAGCATATTAACTCTGATATGCTAGAGTTAACACAATGCTTACATGCTATGCTCGAAGAAAACATGGTTTAAAGTGAGAGTTTGTTCCATACAATATGCTAAGACAATAGCTGCATTCCCATAACATGCTGAAACACAACTAATGGGATTACCATTTTAGTCTAGTTGGTGTATTATGCATATATAAATACCTGTATTGGTATTAAATACCTATACTAGTATACCAGGGGATGTGGTGGCTCAGTGATTACGATGCTGAGCTTGTCGATCAGAAAGGTCGGCAGTTCGGCAGTTTGAATCCCTAGCGCCATGTAATGGAGTCAGCTCCTGTTATTTGTCCCAGCTTCTGCCAACCTAGTAGTTCAAAAGCATGTAAAAAAGTAGAAAAATAGGACCATCTTTAGTGGAAAGGTAACAGCGTTCTGTGTTCTTTGTCAAAGTCATACAAGTCATTTTACTGATTTATAAGCAGAAATTCCTGACAATTGTCAGGGGAAGACATGGTAACTGTCCACAGTTTAATGTTCTATTAGAAAGATGTAAAGTTATAGCAATGGTGTTTTGTTTTTTAATTTGTTTGGTAATATGGTGAGTGATCACTTAACAAACTCCTTGAAATGAAAAGGCAAAGATCAAAAATACTAGGTGGAACATGGTTAATCTTAAGTTGCATAATAAAGGAGAATATTTGTAGCTCAGGATGGAAATGAGAGGTCCTTGGTGCTCTATGTGGTTGGTTGTTTTCTTGCAGACGTTTAATTTTCAACATCATCAGTACAGAAGGTCCTTACTTACAAGAGTTCATTTAAGGACTGTTGAAAGCTACAACAGCACTGAAAAAAGTTACTTATGACTCTTTTTCACTCTTACAGTAGTTGCAGCATCCCCAAGGTCATGTGATCAAAATTCAGATGCTTGTCAACTGGTTCATATTTATAACGGTTGCAGTGTCCTGGTTTTATGTGATCACCTTTTTTGACTTTCTGACAAGCAAAGATAATGGGCAAGCCAGATTCATTTAACAACTGGATTACTAACTTAACAACTTACATAACTTAGCAATGATTCACTTAACAACTGTGGCAAGAAAAGTTGGAAAACTCACAGCAATTGTCTTGCTTAGCAACATAAATTTTGGGCTCAATTATGGTCGTTAGTCAAGGACTACCTATACAATGAAATGTCTGCAAGAAAACAACGAAGCTCAGAGAGCACCAACGATCGCTCATTGAGTTTCATGGTATGCAAATATAATATAATCTGACACTCTGCAATAAACTCTGTAGCCTCTCTAATTACATTGAACATATCAAAATTTTGACAATAAGATTTGATTCTAGTTTTACAGAAGATGTACATCCCAAGCATTTCCATTGTTCAACTTAACTTACTACACCTGAGTATTTCTTGCATAACCTGGGGATAAAATTAGCTGATCAGATGCATGCTGTTCTTAAACAATGCAGCCTGGAATTCTTCTCAAGAATGATTTAGAATAATAGAATAACAGAGTTGGAAGGGACCTTGGAGGTCTTCCAGTCCAACCCTCTGCTCAGGAAGGAAACCCTATACCACTTCAGACAAATGGTTGTCCAATCTCTTCTGAAAGACTTCCATTCAAAACTTCTGGAGGCAAGTTGTTCCACTGATTAATTGTTTTTACTGTCAGGAAATTCCTCCTTAGTTCTAGGTTGCTTCTCTCCTTGATTAGTTTCCATCCATTGCTTCTTGTCCACACTTCAGATGCAATGGAGAATACCTTGACTCCCTCTTTGTGTCAACCTCTGATATAGTGAAACACTGCTATCATGTGTCCCCTAGTCCTTCTTTTCATTACACTATATAACTCCAGCAACCATTCTTCATATGCTTTAGCCTCTAGTCCCCTAATCATCTTTGTTACCCTTCTCTGCAGGCTTTCTAGAGTCTCAACATATTTTTACATCATGCAGACAAAAACTGGATGCAGTATTCCAAGTGTGGTCTTACCAAGGCATTATAATGTGATATTAACACTTTATGGGATCTTGATTCTATCCCTCTAGATCTCCATTGGATTCCAAGATCTCTTTTGAAGTTACTACTATTGAGCAAGGTACCACATAAACTGTACCTGTATATTTTATTTTTATTGCTTAAATGTAGAACCTTACTTTTTCCACCATTGAATTTCATTTTGTTAGATAGCACCCAATGTTCAAGTCTGTAAAGATTAAGGTGACCAGATTTTCAGATTGGTAAAGAGGGACACCTTTGACCGGGGGGGGGGGGGGGGGTGTTGATTAAAAAATTTATACGGAGCAACAAAAATTTTCATACAATGCAAAAATAGCATTGTAATATTTTTTATTTCAACATAACTACAATTTACAAATATAAATTGTAACTGTTGCCAAACATCAAAATTTTGATCACGTGACCATGAGGATGCTGCAACGGTCTCTAAGTGTGAAAATGGTTGCTAAGTGTGAAAAATGGTCATCACTCCCTTTTTTCAATGCTATTGCAACTTTGGTCACTAAATGAACTGTTTGAAAGCTAAGGCTAGCTTGCATTATAATGCCTTATGGTAGCTTACATTTTCAAGAGAGAGAAGCTAAACTCCTAAACACACAAGGAATTTGTCTTTGGTGAATATGCTCTCAGTGTACATAAAGAAAAATAAAATAGAATATATTCATCAAGAATCATAAGCTACAACACTTAGTGATGGTCACTAAAGCCTGGAGGATTGTTCCCTCTGTGCTTCTTTAAAACAGTACAGTATATGTTAGCATAGAATAACAGAGTTGGAAGGCACCTTGAAGATCTTCTAGTCCAACCCCCTGCTTAGGAAGGAAACCCTACACCATTTCAGAAAAATGGTTATCCAACATCTTTTAAAAAACTTCCAGTGTTGGAACATTCACAACTTATCTCCTTGATTAGTTTCCACCCATTGCTTCTTGTTCTACCCTCACGTACCTTGAAGAATAGTTTGACTCCCTCTTCTTTGTGGCAACCCCTGAGATATTGAAACACTGCTATCATGTCTCTCCTAGTCCTTCTTTTCATTAGTGGTTCAGGCACGAGACAAGAAATCAGGAGTTTCTAGTACCATTTTGGACATGAAACCTGCTTGGATGAAATGAGGCCAGTCACTCTTTTTTTCCCTTCTTTCCTTCCTTCCTCCTTTCCTTCCTTCCTTTCTTCCTTCCTCCTTTCCTTCCTTCTTTTCCTTCCTTCCTTCCTTCCTTCCTTCCCTCTTTCTTTCCTTTCCTTCCTTCTTTCCTTCCTTCCCTAACTTTCTCCCCCCCCCCTTTCTCTGTTGTGGGGAGTTGGAAGGAGCATTAGATCTGCTCACCGCCTTAAAAGTGGGATTTTTTTTAAAATGGCTTTTTTAAAAAGTGATTTCAGCCGGGATGCCTTTAGTACTTGCCCCATCCGTCCTCCCATCCTCCTTCCAAAAAGTTGATTTAAAAAGCCAGCGATCTGCGCCCGCTTCTCCAGCGTTCCTGATTCAGGGGCAGAGGTGCCTGGGTGCGCCCTGTTCCCTCCTCAAGGCTTCATGTTAAAGCCAAAAAGGACCTCCACAGAGATGGCTCTGGGTCTGGGAAGGCAGGGCAGGGAGGGATGCTGGAGAGCCCCTTTCGCCTACAGCCTTGGGGGGAGGGGGGTGTTTGCAACCCTGCCCAGCTTGGCGCCCCTCATTTCTTGAAATGGGGTTCTCTGTTTGGGGGGGGGATGCAGGAGGTCCAAATAAGAGGTGGGCTCAGCCTCCGCTGGGATGGAGCAAGCAGAAGGAAAGGCAAGAGCGGGGGGATGGGACTTTGCTGGCAGTTGCAAAGCAGCCTTCCCCCGATTGCCTTCCCCCACACCTCCCAACCCTTTCAAAAGCCACCCCCATCACCAGCCTCTCCCAACCAGATGCCCGGCTGCCTCCCCTCGGCTCACCCAGACCAGATTGACAGCGGTGTGCATGGCATGGCTGCAGAAGAGCAGCGCCCAAAAGAAGCGGGGGAAAAAAAACTTCCAACGGCTGAGCTGCTTGGCCCAGGACCTAGCCTCCTCCTTACCATCGCTCTCCCTGCAGAAAAACGGCGCGCGTTGGCGCACACATGTGCAAAAAGGGAGGGAAACACTGCCCTCTAAAGGTCACATCAGGAATGACACTTTAGAGAATTATTTTTTTTAACAGTGTCCTTTTTAAAATTGATTTTCTTTCTTTTGGAAAATCGGTACTTTTTCAATACATGACGGGACGCGGGAAAAATTATTGAAAGGCGTGCCTGTCCCGCCAGATGCGGGACGTCTGGTCACCTTAGTAAAGATCCTTCTGTATTTAAAGCCTATCTTCTGGAGTGTTTTGGCTAGTCCTGCCAGCTTGGTGTCATCTGCAAATTTGATGAGTTCCCCATCTATCCCATCATCAAATCATTGATGAAGAGGTTGAATAATACTGGGCCTAAAACAGCCTTAAGGCACCCCACTGCATACGTCCCTCCATGTAGATACAGTTCCATTGAGAACTACATGCTGAGTGTCTTTGGTCAGCCAGGTGATGATGCCATCTAACCAGGAGTGGTGGCTGCCAGTTTTACTACCAGTTCACAATGTGTGTATGTGTGCTGTTCAATGTAAATTGTTCTGTGCATATGCACATAACAACTTACAGTGAACTGCGCATGCGCAGGCACTGAAATCCAAAATAGTGGTGGCCCAGCAGCAGTGAGGGAACCGATTCAGGTGTGTGGCAGGCCTGGCATTGCTGCCGGTTCTTAAATCTTATTTATAACATCTGATTCTTGATTCAACTTGAAATTTTATTCATTTAGTCAGTCTATTCTTTTAATCAAAATTCAAGGCAGAAATTTTTATCTTAATTACAATGGGATTTCGTACTTCAATTCCTTTCCTAATGTAATAAAAGTGTGCCTCCATTTACATCAGAAGTGCTATTTTTTTTCAAGGATTACTATTTTTCCCCTAATCCTCACATCTTGCAAACTTCATATTTTTAAAATTGCAAATGGCACTATTAAGGAAATCATGAAACAAGAAATAAGCACCCTTGTGGTCCTTCAGGTGATACCGAGAAGTAAATGTGGCAGATAAAATTTATAAGAGAGAAAATGAGATTGGATATATTAGCAGTCTGTTATCAAGAGCATTTTTATTTCTGCTTGTATGAATTAAAGAGAATTAATGAATCTTAAAGATTAGCTGCCTATTGGAGCATATCATTAAAAATCTAACCCATTTTATTGGTAGGGCAGTATTTTGATCTGTTGATTTATTCTGAGTTTATTTTAAAAATATTCCCTCACCTCCCCATAATAATTTACGTTTATAGGTTTTCTTAGACTCTGAGTTTTTATATATAACTTTGCCTGAGAGTTTATAATGTGCATGTATAATTTGATATAAGAGGCTAGCATAGCAGTATAAAGTCACCAAGAAACTATTAGTGTAACATATCCCTTTTGATGTTTGGCAAATCTTCCGGGGCATGTTGGAGTGCTTCTTTCCTTCCTTTTTTCTGCTGTTGTTTTCTTCCTCCTTTTTCCTTTCTCTTCCTGTTCCTAGTGTGGATTGTTTCTGGTACAGAGTGGTCAGTGAACAACTCTTTTTCCCCCCTGAATCAGGTGAGAAATTGAGTTTCCAAAAACACCACAATCAATACTTGTGCTTGAAATTCTACTTTCTGTGATCAACAGGAATGTAGACTGGAGCTTCTATCTTGACCTAGAAGCAGTGGTGTCAAGCTTGAAGAGTGCTTTGTTGCAACCATTATCTCTTCTCAACTTGCCAAAGAACCAAAGGGGAGGGAAAGGTGAGATGGAACGCAGGTGCCAGACTTCAAGAAGAGAAGCTGTGAGAGCCCAGGACATATCAGCAGGTGTTTGCTAAGACCAGAGAGTTATGTTTCTCATAACAATAAAGCAGGCCCAGGGCCAAGATCTGGCCACAGGGTGCTTAGCTCTGGCCCACAGGGCCAATCTGGAAACAGCAAAGGACCGACCTCTGGCAGCAAAAATTGGCACTCCCAAGCTCCATTTTCACTGGCAGAGGTTTGCAGGAGGTCATCACAGCCAAAATAGAGCTCAGAAGCCTGTTTTTGCTGGCAGAGTGCTTGGCCCTCCAGAGGTGCCCCCAATATGAGTAATGTTGGCTAGGCTTGGACACGCCAACCCTGGCCAAGCTCGTCCTGTCCCCCTGAGGTCAAACACAACCCTGATGTGGCCCTTAATGAAATTGCATTTGACACCCCTGAAATAGAGTGACACTCAATTGACAATATGATCTGCATTGATAAGGGGGAATTCCATATTGTGGGTGGGTTTGTGTGGGAATTAGGTAAAGCTGGTTTTGCCTTCATCAGTGCCAAAATAATCTACTCAATGAAGTTTTGCATTCCAGACATCAGTTTGTCTTGAATGTGCTTGCTTTGGTTGATTTACAACAACTCATCTCAAGCATTGCCTTCACAAGGAAAGATGACTTGGACCACTCAACATTTGTCTCTTGTTTCATTTCATACTCTTTCCTATTATAAGACAACACTAGTTTTAAACAACTCTTGGAATCTTTTTTCAACAAAGTAATGCAGTGCCATGAGAACATTTTAAGTGGGGACAGATGAATATCAGTATACATGCTTATTAAGCATCTTTGCTAGGGTGACTCCTTTTTTGATGGACTTTTCTTTCTCTCACACACACTTCCATGTATTTGGTGCTCATCAGTTTCAAGATAAATTTATTGTGTCATTTTATAAACAATTGAAAGTGTTTGTTTTTATTTCTACTTTGTTTTTTCTTTTAAAAACATAATCTTATGTTGTAGAACAGGGGTGTCAAACCCAAGACCCATGGGCCAGACTCGACCAATAGGATGCTTAAATTCAGCCCATGGGCTGGCCTGGAAATATCAAAGGAGTGGCCCTTGGTGCCTCTGCTGGACAAAATGGGTCATGTGTGGCCCCTGCACAGCCCATTTCTGGCCTCCCTGGCCTCCTGCAACACTCTGCTGGCCAAAACCTGGCTGTGTGGGAAGCCTCCATGTGGCCTTTTTTTGGCCAGCAGAGTGCTGCTGGAGGATGGGGAGACTGAAAATGCGAGGGCCTCAGGAGGCCTCTTTGTGGCCCATTTTTGGCTGGCAGAGTGCTGCAGGAGGTGACTGTCCTGTCTCCCCCACATTCCCCTCCACTTGCTGGCTCGTGGAGAGCTACAATGCTGATCCAGCCCCCTAAGAAATCCAGTTTGACACCCCTGTTGTAGAATAAAGGTTCCAGAGATCCTCAAACTCATATCAGATCCAAATGGTTTAGAATTGAATGAATTTGGTAGCTGTGCAGATTGTTTTTGCACCCCTGACATTTTTCAAAGACGGAATGCTTTTCATTTCATTTATTACATTTCATTTATTAAATTTATAGGCCACCCAATCCCGGAGGACTCCGGGAGGCTTACAATGAAAGAAGAAAAAAAGAAAAGCAAAATAAATAAAAAATAATTTTAAATTCACAACACACATACGTTCTAATCGGGGCTGGACCTTAACACTAAGGTCAACAGCCCCAGGCCTGCTGGAACAGCCAGGTTTTAATGGCTTTCCTGAAGGCCATGAGAGTGGGTAAGATCCGGGCCTCTGGGGGTAGCTGATTCCACAGGGTCGGAGCAGCTACAGAGAAGGCTCTCCTCCAGGGGCCCGCCAGCTGACACTGTCTGACTGATGGTATCCGAAGGAGGCCCACCCTGTGGATCTTATCGGCCATTGGGAGGTGTATGGCAGTAGGCGGTCTCGCAGATAGGCTGGTCCTAAGCCATGTAGGGCTTTAAAGGTAATAACCAACACCTTGAATTGCGTCCGGACACCAATTGGCAGCCAGTGCAGCTCGTGGAGGACAGGTGTAATATGAGTGTATCTCAGTACACTAAATATCACTCGCGCGGCTGCATTCTGGATTAGCTGTAGTCTCCGAACGCTTTTCAAGGGTAGCCCCATGTAGATCGCATTGCAATAATCGAGCCTTAGGGTGACAAGGGCCTGAGTGACCATCTGAAGTGCCCCCCTGTCCAAGTAGGGCCGCAATTGGTGTATCAGGCGAACCTGGGTAAAGGCCCCCCTGGTCACAGCCGACAGATGGTGTTCAAGTGTCAGCTGCGAATCCAGGAGGACCCCCAAATTGCGAGCCCTCTCTGAGGAGTGTAAATTTTCACCCCCCAGGATCAAGGACGGACTGTGTGAACTGTCCCTCGGGGGCAACATCCAAAGCCACTCGGTCTTGTTGGGATTGAGTACCAATTTGTTCATCCCCATCCAGATCCTGACAGCTTCCAGGCATCAGCACATCATGTCCGCCGCTAAACTGAGCTGGCACGGGGCAGATAGATACAATTGAGTATCATCTGCATATTGATGGTACCCCCTCCTATTCGTATGCCTTCGTATGATCTCACCCAGTGGCTTCATGTAGATGTTGAATAGGAGGGGGGACAGGACCGAACCCTGCAGAATCCCACATTTGAGGGCCTGGAGGTCGACCTCTGTCCCCCGACCAACACCGACTGTGACCTACCGGAGAGGTAAGAGGAGAACCACCGTAAAACGGTGCCTCTCACTCCCACCTCCTCCAGACGTCACAGAAGGATACCATGGTCGATGGTATCGAAAGCCGCTGAGAGGTCAAGAAGGACCAGGATAGAGGAATGCCCTCTATCCCTGGCCCGCCAGAGATCATCGATCAGTGTGACCAAAGCGGTTTCAGTGCTGTACCCAGGCCTGAAACCAGACTGAAAGGAATCCTGAAAGGAATTTTCGCTGAGAAAATTCCCCCTAAAGTTCTCACCAACCCTAAATTGTCAAAATATTTTACACATTCTCTTCCCCCAGTTAGGTAGTCCTTTTATCCTTTAATTTTATTATATTACATGCTGCCTGACTCTTAGCAAGTCCATATCACCTCCAAAATAATATCTCTCCAATTAACAGCATACATATCGGAATAAATTAATGAATATTGCAAGATTTTTCTAACTTTATGAATCTTCTAAGTGCTATCTCTTGAGATTTTGGGTGACATTTTACCGGAAGGTAAGAATTTCAGGCATCAGACGCAAACACATGGATGGGATCTGCAGCCTCATAAAGATGCTAACCTGCCTTAGAGTTTGAAAGCTTGTTGTGACATAAGCTTCATCAGTGCTTTTGTATATTGAACCTTTTGAAATAGGAAAAAAACCATAATCTAAAAACATTTGTATCAGAAGATCACATTACAGCCAGGTAGCTTCTACCTGCTGCCTTCCTACAGGTTGTTGAGAAAGGAAAAGAAGCATGTTTGTTTTACTACTCCACCTTTTAAAATGAGAATAGCTGCCTGAAGTAAAAAACAACAACAACAACAATTGCACAACAGCTTCAGGTATTCTTGAACTGGCTTCATTAGCTTTTTGGTTGATTACTCAACAAACAACAACACTGACAAAAGTATATGTTGCTATCCTCACTAGAGTCAAGAACAGCTGTTATTATTTCTTGGAAGAGATGTTTGGGGATTTATATTTCAAATATCTTACATTTTCCTATGGAAGAGACTCAATACAAAAGCTTAGTAATATTTAAAAAAAACAGTCTTAAGTCATGTCAGGTCATATTTGATGGTGCACAAGGAATATTAGTCAACCCTCACAGCAACAGAAGGGACACATTGGGGTAAAATCCCAAGGCATTATGAATAAACAGAGCAAGAAAGGAAACAGCTTGTAAGTAGCCAAAAACACAGACATTATATTCTGAAAAAGACATAATGTTATTTAAACACTCCCTCTGCCAAGCTCCAAGTGTTCCCCATAGTATTTTTGCCAACATTTCTAGATAGGTCTGTTGCAAATAAAAAGCATTCCCACTTGGAAAGAGATCTCACTTGCTTAAAAAAAGGTAGATTGACACAGAGAGAGAGAGGGAGGGAGGGAGGGAGGGAGGGAGGTTATCTCCACCCTTTGGAAGAAATATGATTTAGGAATTCTCTTATTATGCATTATAGTATGCAACAGGGAGGAAAAAAAGTCAAGATAATTTATTTTTATTGATTCACTAATTTACACTGTGCCATATCTTCCAGTCATTCCCTTTGTTAAGATATCATCCCCAAAGCTTTGGAATTTTTTTATTTCTTTGTAGTTATTTTTATTAAAACTATAATAAATAACAAATACTACCACAAGAGATGAACTCATTTGCAACAGTAATAACTCTTGATTCAGAAATCTCTAGAAGAAGCAGAAAACATAGCAGGAGAGGGGTGGGGGAAGGAAAAGAGGGACAGAAGAATGGTTTCCTTCTTTGTCCTAATTTTCTTTATGTGTAATCAGTCACAAATTATGATAGGTAAAATAGGATGATAACATCAGAAGTAATTTGGTATGGATTCTTTTTCCTAAAGAAAGAAATTATATGGTTTGTCAATATGAAAAGTTGTATTACTTCAAAATAGGATCTATTTTGGCAAAATACAAATTAAAAGCTGTCCATATTGATAAAACACTTATTATGAAAACATATATAATTGGATACTGAAAAAATGAGTCTCATGCAGACAGCCTGGGCTGGAACCATAAATAAATAGGATATTGGAAAAGCTAAAGCTGGGAATGAGCTGAAGTTGGCAAAGAACAAGGGGAGAAAAAGGCTTCCTCAGTATCTTCTGTATTTATGCTTATTTTAAATGATTTTAAATGTTTTGATGCAGATGAATTTCATCCTAGAGTACAGAGTTCTGGATTAATGACCACAATTGAGTCCAACATTTTTATTGCTAAGTGAGACAGTTAAGTGAATTTTATCATCATTCTTGCCACAGTTGTTAAGTGAATCATTGTAGTTATTAAGCTAGCAAGATGGTTGTTAAGTGAATCGGCTTTCCCCATTGACTTTGCTTTCCAGAAGGTTGCAAAAGGTGATGACGTGGTCCTGGGACATTGCAACTTTCATAAATATGAGTCAATCAACAAATTGATCATGTGACTATGAGGATACTGCAACGGTGGTACATGTGAAAAACCAGTGCCCTTTTAACTTTAAACGTCACATAATGAATTGTTATAAGTCAACTATTTACATAATTTTACCTTGAAAAATTAATGTCATAAATTGAATGGGATGCCATTTGTCTACTTTGGGTGGTGAGAGACAGTTTCAGTGTATCATTTATTATGTGAAAAATTGACCTCAAACCTGGGGTTCCTAACCTGCATCCCTAGTTCTTGGAAATAAATGAATTCACATTTTTAGTAAGAACAATTTCACATTCTCTGAAGTCTGCTTCTTTAAAGACAGGAGAGAGAGAGAGAGAGAGAGAGAGAGAGAGAGAGAGAGAGAGGGAGAGGGAGAGAGAGAGAAGGGCAGGAGAGAAATAATGTGTGTGTAACTTGAAAAGGTTTTCCAAAATGTTCTAATAGAATATTGCAATATGGATGGGATGGCAGTGGTGGCATTTTTAAAAGGTTAGTATACTAATTCATATGTCTCAGTGTGTGAGAACTAATATAGTGCATTATCTAGAATATTGGATTGTATAAAAGAAGTTCAAGTTCACAGTTTTACCATTGCATTCAATACCCAAATGGAGGAATGCCAGATCCATTACAATCTGTAGATTTTCTATTTATAATTTTCAAATTGCTCCGCCTTCCCATTTCTAGAAATTGTACCTCTGGATGTAATATATCTTTATTAAAAATAAAGTTCCCATTGATCTCATTAAGTTTTGATTATATATGCTATAGTTTGAATGACCAGTTACATTTTTCTCCTGTAACATTTCTCATGGGTACAAATTATGAGGAGAGAAAATGAATGTTAGACTGCCAGCGATATCAATCTGAATTTGATAGGTGGTAAGAAAATTATCTAAATAAATTCCACCTGGGCAGAACTCTGCCTGCAACTCTGACCTGCCTAAGGATAAATGTCAATGCCAGATATTTCAATTAGGTAGTGGAATCAGCATACAGTAGTCTATAAACTGTCAGAGGTCTACCTAGGAGCTTTCATAAATTGAATCAGGCAATAAATCAGGAAAGCAACTGGTGAAGCAGAACCAGATATCAAAGCAAGGCAAGATGGCACTAGAAGCACAAAAGTTTACAAATGGAACAATTTCTTGTAAAAGAATTTACCTTAGCATTTCTGCATTACTCCTCTGTTCCATTTGAGTATTTTGATTTATTGCTAAAAAGCTCTTTTTGCTTAGTTTCTCCCTAATTTGGATACTGAGGCTTCACCTCCATGGATACATGCTCTTTTTCATTTCAGATTTCATTTCATTTCCTTAGTCACTTACTTTAAGGCAGAGCTGGAAGTGTTGTCATTACCTTCAACTGTGAGATGGTGAAATTCCATGAATGTCATATTGGAAAAGAAGAAATTAGGCATATTCAGCAGAGATGTCTAGTACATGCGCTGGTTAACTGCTTGGAAAATGCCTTAATCTATAGAAAAATAGGCCAAAGTTAGTTGTGCTATAAATTGTATGAATATAGTTCAATTTTATATTTTATTTTGTAGCATCCAAAAAGAAGCCAGAGCAGCCAAAGGTCTACAGTATGAGAAACAGGAGAGAGGTCTAGCTTGTTCTTACCTATTACAAGCCGAATAAAAATGGTTTCTCCAAATTGTTGCATTTCAAGAGAAAAATCTCCATTAAAATCAACTGAGACTATTATGATAGTCCAATGGTCTGTCTGGATCACATTTATCACAGCGTCTTGTTGGTGGGTTTCCCTGTTTCTTTATTCCTCCTGGACTGGTCAAATAAACAAAATAAGCCCACTTCTACCATTTTTCTTCTGTCAGAGAGTAATCCTGCCATAGTGCATAGTAACTAACTGGAAACAAAGGATTTACTTAAAATGAATGAAGCCCAGCAGATGAACTGGACTTCAGATCTATGACTGTCCCTAGTTTAAGATATCTGACTTAAGGGCAACCCTTAGTTATAAAGGGGCTACCTATTAGTAAAAATGGCTGAGGACTTTGTTATTCCTTGCACTGATGAAGCACTGAAGCTGGGCATTTTTAATATACAGTTCCTGAAAACTTTATATAGCTTTAATGCTTTATTGACTAGAGGAAAGACAATTCCATGCATCATTATCAGTAATAGGCAGTCTGTTGTAAGTAAAGGTTCTGACTTTAACACAAAACTGGGTTAAAAACAGAATTAGGGAACAAAACTTGTTCTTAACCCAAGGATGACTTTCATGTATTATTCAGTAATATGACCATTCGTTCATTCATCTCATATCCAGTTTAGCCTCAGGATTCTTAAATTAAGCAATTTGTGTCTGTTAAAAGACCAATGATACAGTGCTATTAAATGGATTTAAATAACAGCTATTGATGAATGGTGAAGTGCTAATCAGCAAAAAGAGGTGTAGGTTTCAGCTAGCTGAGTGAGTCATCTACTACTTGCTCAATACTTTTTGTACGGAATCTGTGATCGTCAATTACAAAGCCATTCATTCACCTATATATTACGTGACATGCCTGTGACTTATTCTGGGCTGATTTCATTTTATTAACAGCTGCTATACAAGACAAAATAGAGCATTGGTCCATTAGAATATGTTAGGAATTTTGTTTGATATATATCTTTAAACACATATGCAGGACAACTCTCATAGTTTCAGGAAGCCCCCCTAAAACAGAAATTAGAAACTAGACAAATTTGATTTGTGAAATATAGGAGAGGTTCCCAATGAATCTCTTGACTTTATTCTGCCTGGCAAGAGCTAACTATTAGTCTTACAACTGATCAGGCTTTGAATGAATGCTATGCAGTAAAATTCCCCTGTGCTCTTTATCTTTCAGTTTGGTGAAACAAAAGTTGTTTTTTTTAGTTCTTTTGAAAGCAAATAGATTTTTAATAAAAAATATATTAATTTAATATTATATTTAATTCAAGATGGTTAAGAAAACAAATATCTAATCTTTCATGTCCAACATCCGGTAGTCTCTCTTTTTTTCTTGCATATCAGGAAAATCCCAATTGAAGATATTACATCCTATTGGGAAGCATTGACAACTTGGAAAGTTTGGGAAAATGTTGGGAAAATGAGTAATAAAAACCATTATCCACAGTAGCAGTAGCAGACAAAAGAGAAATTTGAAATAAATTCTTTGGCACTTTGAAAATAAAGCAAAGAAAGACAGAAGCCTTCCTTACAATTCTTCCTCTGAGAAATTGCAAGGCAGATTTGGTAGACCATTATACCAAAGCTGAGTAATCCAAGTGTAGATGAAACGACTTATTAAGTTGGGAAAATGACTTTGGCTATCCACTTTAAAGTAATGACTTCAAGGCTGACTTTTCTAAGATTTCTTTTTTTAGAAAAATATGTGGCAAACATAGATATCTGCAAGGGAAGCAAAAGCAAAAGATAAACATTTTTAATAACATCTTAATGGATATTCAGTGCTTGCATCCTCTTTGGTGATGTTGCTGTGAAGAGGTGGAAGTTTGCATTGTAAGACCATATGCATATTTGGTCATTTTGATATCAGCATGGGTTGGTAACAAATGCATTAATATTTATACCCCAAATGAGTCAAAATGGCAGGATGGTTTAGATCACAGATCCCAATCTTTCCAACTTTGTGGAATGGCAGCAGTGGGGGTGGGTGGAAGAGAAGGGGTTAGTTTCACATGAATAGCTCCACGCATGCAGCCCCATTTGCAAAACTTTGTGCATGAGTGTCTGCTGCTCACACAAGAGGAACCACGCATGTTGGCTCATCACTTGCGCGGCCTGGTTTGGAATGGGCTGTGGCCCAGGGGCTGAGAACCTCTGATTTAGACTTTCAAAGAAGAGGAACATACAGTGAAGTTCCAGAATAATTTTCATTGTTCTTTCTGTAAGATGACTGTACATCAGTGTGTAATTCCTTGAGAAGAACTCAACTGAATGCTGTAGTGCTTCCATCAACTAAACAAAGGCATAGGCTTGCATTGTTAATGAAATATGTACAGATGTATATATATGAAAGGCAGCATGTTTCCAGCAATACCTTTAACTATATTTTGTATCTACAATATAATAAAGTATTACTATCTACAAAGATGAATTAAGTTATAGTATTGAGAGTCTAAGTTTTCTCCCTATTCATTTCTTGATCCTATAATACCCCAAATTGTATGGATAAATATTAAGCTCTCCTTTGAGTGATTTCAAATGAAAGCTAATGGAAGATGCTTTTCATCTGTTCCCTTTCTCTTTCTTTTCTTCTCTTAGGTGATTCTCATTCTTACAAAGCTGCATGACTTCAATTTGGGAAGTGTTACTGAAAGCTCACTTTGGAGGTAAGCAGATTACATGGTGTCTTTTCCAGAGTAATAGACAATGAAAGAAGACAAAGGAAAAGTTGTAAGGAACTGAACACATATTGCTTCTTTGCCCTGATGAGCAGTAGAGTTTTTGTTGTTTATAAACCCTGTTGTGACAGTTACCATATATTTGACTACAAGTTCAAATATATTTTGAACTTGTAGTCAAACACAGTTTTGGAACAAACATTCTGTAACTAGTATCTGTAAATTGTCACCATATGAGGGTAATACTGAAGCATGAAAATAATCTGACATACAATAAATGTTCAACGAATGTTAATATCATATTGAAAAAATAATTAGATGAGCCCAAAAAGCTTCTGTAGACCAGATATGCTGTATAGCAAATAATGTACTATAATATAGTAGTCTATTCTATTTCTATCGCTATCCCTCCTCTAAATTAATTTGGCTGCTGCTATTATTGTATATATGTGAGTTCTTTTTTAAAACCCAAAAGTGAATGTGACAGGATTAGAAATGCTAATTAATCATGAAGATAGGTATTTTCTTGTGAAAGCATAAGAAGTTAAGAGCAGCAGGATTCCGTTGCATTACACCAAAGATTGATTTCACTCAGTATTTTGCTGTCATGGTAACATCCATTTACCTAGGAACTTCCCAAGCAGCCAACATTCAGATAAGCAGGGATTAACACCAGGCAAACAATCAAGTAGAAAACTATATCCTAATTAAGAAACTGTGAAAGAGAAAACCCCACTACCACCAAAAGCAGCAGACAAGCTACAGTATATAAACCAGGAGAAAGCTTCCTGCTCACTTGCACTGATATTAGCTAGTTGGTAATGAAATGTCTGCAAGCAAACAACCAAGCTCAGTCAGTACCAAGGATTCCACAGTTTTTGTAATGTGCCCAAATTCTCTTGAAATAAAAGAAGAAGCATGGATTGGATTCTGAAATTTAGAATTTGTCAGACAAGAGTATAAACTACAAGTAGTTCAGGATAAATAAATAAATGTGGAAACCATAACTTTAATTTTCACATCACATTGGTTTCTCCACTCATGTTCTCCTTCTATTTCTTAACTCTCCATTGATTCAGAATCTAAATATATTCAGGATTTCATCATGCCTTTATAGTGAGATTCCTGATCCTTTTTCAATGAGGGCAGAAAGGCTGATTTTAATGTAAGCAGTAAGAGGAAAGAAACAGCCCTCCCATGCCTTCTTGACCAGAAATATTTCCATTCAGGTCTATGAATTTTGTACAAGAACATAGAGAAGGGAAAGAAAGTGAGAGTGACCAGCAGAGTGTGACTACAAGGAACATAATGGGAAGCGTACACTAAATATGTGTTTGGTCCTGGCAGCACAATGGTTAGAATGCAATATTGCACATAACATTGCCCATGGATTGGAGTTTGATTCTGATGAACTCAGTGTTCCATCCATCCAAGGTCTGTAAAATGAGGACCAAGATTGTTGAGGGCAATATGCTAACATTATAAACTACCCAAAGGATCCTGTAAAGTACTATGGGGCAGAATATATGTGTAAGTGCATTGCTATTGGTGAGAAGTCACTTTAATTATATTTAATTTAAACAAAATGGAAATGAAAGAAATGAAGTGTGATTTTTGCAATACCCATTCAGATCTAAAGGCAGACACCAGCTAGCAAAAGTTGAGGTACCCTTTCTTTTCAGAAAATAGGTCAACTGTACCAGCTATTGCAGTGATTAGGAATATTATGGCTATTTGTAATCCAAAATATTTAAAAAGTTATGACTGGCAAAGGAGTGTAAAGAGCTATTGTAATTGTCTCAAATCAAAAGAAGTTTAAGAGGATCTTTAAATAAATCCCTTTGCTAATTAAGTGCAATGAAAGTACATCACTCCTTAGTTTCTATTGATCGATGTCAGCTATGCTTTCTTTCAGCTGTCGTTTATGAAGTATTTACAAATATATTCCCTTTATAAATATATTCCAGCCTTCCTCAATCAAGTATTTTCCCAATAGTTTGGATTCTTCAAGTTTTAAAACACGGTAATCACTGAAGTAGGTTGTGATAAATACTTTGCTTATATTATATATTGACTGTGGCCAGCAGCAAAGGCCATACTTACATTAGGAAAGTTTTGATATGATAAAAACCAGAGAACCCAAAACCAGGTTGTGAGGAAAGGTGACTAAAGTTTTGTTTTCAAGGAGTCAACATCTATAGCAAACCAAAGTGGTAATACAGTTTCAGTTCTCTGAAACATACCAGATTAAGGCGGGTTAACCAGACGTTTGGCAGCAGTCATGTTGTTAGAAACATGGCAATTAAAAAAGAATTCTGTTTCCATTTTATGAAGGTTTATGGAGTTGAACTTCACTGGGGGTTCCTTTATTAAAATGTGTTCCATTTTTTTGTCCTCTAATTGCTGTATCAATGACCTTTCCATGGGCCAGCAAATTTCTGAAATACTATTTTTTCAGATTTATTATTATTACTATTATTATTATTATCATTATCTGGTTAATCTTTGATGAGATTCGCAGTCTTTGGGGCTGGTTGGTAGCTCAACAGCTCAAGTCCTAACCAAGGACTTAGGAACTGTTAAGATAACGTTGGAGGATATAAGCTGTTCCAGGTAGAATCAGAATGTTCAAGTCTGATAAATTTAAAATTTCCAAATAGCGAGGTAGTTATTGCTCCAACGGCTCCAATTACAATCTGGACAACACACGATTTATTTTTCAACAGTTGCTCAACTTCAATTTGCAAGTCCCGCTACTTTGTGATTTTTTTCTTGCTGTTTATCTTCATTTATCTTGTTAATCCGGGCTACGGTTCAGTCGGCATAAATTTCATTTTTTTCACATTCACCATATTTGTATGGGTTGTGGAGCAAATTTTGTCTGGCCCTTCACCTAAGACCTGTCTGATATGGTTGTACCTGTTCAGCATATCCCTTAGGATCATTAGAGCGGGCACGACCCTCCACCATGACAAGGTAAAGCTCCTCGGAGTGGTTGTTGTTGTTGTTGTTGTTGTTGTTGTTGTTATTATTATTATTATTATACAATTGTATCACAGCGGCCAGTTGTTTCGCTGGATTTGGCATTGGTTACTAGTCGGGCCCCACCCAGGGGCCTAGGACGTCATAACGTATTTTCATAATATGCGTGCAGATCCAAGCAGTGCGCTTTTTGCATTTGACTGATGGTGATTTTGTCAATTTTTAACTGTTTTAAATGTAATTCCAGTGCTTTTGGAATAGCACCCAGTGTGCCAATTACCACTGGAATTACCACTGCTGGTTTGTGCCATAGTCATTGAATTTCAATTTTTAAGTCCTGGTATTTTGTGATTTTTTCATGTTCCTTCTCAGCGACCCTGCTATCACCTGGTATTGCGATGTCTATGATTGTGACCTTAATTTTCTCAACCAGTGTGATGTCTGGTGTATTATGCGCCAGTATTTTGTCGGTTTGTATACGGAAATCCCACAAGATCTTGACCATCTGATTTTCGGTGACTTTTTCAGGCTGATGTTCCCACCAGTTTGTTGCTGTTTTAATATTGTAATTTTTGCACAAATTGCAATGGATCATTTGTGCTACTGAATTGTGCCGCAATTTATAATCAGTCTGCGCGATTTTTTTACAGCAGCTGAGTATGTGATCAACAGTTTCATCAGCTTCTTTGCAAAGTCTGCATTTGGCATCATCAGAGGATTTTTCGATTTTGGCCTTAATGGCATTTGTGCGGATAGCTTGTTCTTGCGCAGCCAGGATTAATGACTCTGTTTCTTTCTTTAATGTACCTGTTGTTAACCATAACCAAGTTTGTTCACTGTCCACTTTATCTTTTATTTTTTCCAGAAATTGGCCATGCACTACTTTGTTCTGCCAAATCTCCATTCTTGATTTTATCACATGTTTTCTGTATTCTTGTTTCGTCTGTTGGGCCTTCAGTAGTTTTTGGTTCTTTACTTCGATTAATAGATGTTCTTGACTTTCTTTTAAATAATCAGCCAGTGCATGTTTTTCTTCTTCAACTGTTTGCTTCACTTGTAATAATCCTCTGCCACCTGATTTTCGGGGCAGGTACAGTCTATCAGTATCACCATGTGGATGTAAACTGTAGTGCATTGTCATTAGTTTCCTGGTTTTTCAGTCCAAAATGTCCAAATCAGCTTGTGTCCAGTTAACTATACCAGCTGTGTATCTTATAACTGGTATTGCCCAGGTATTTATGGCCTTGATTGTATTTCCACCATTCAATTTAGATTTCAAAATTTTCTTAACTCTGTTGGTTAAGAACAGTACTCTCGCCTGACAACAGTTTTTACTTCTCCATGCTTGATGTTATCCAACTGCAGAATGCCTAAGTATTTGTAGGCTTCATTTTCTTTGCATTTAATTAGTTGGCCATTGGGCATTTCAATTCCCTCACATGCAGTGATTTTGCCTCTTTTTATGGATACAATGGTGCATTTTTCCATGCCAAACTGCATTGAAATATCGGTGCTGAATACTTGGACTGTGTTTGTCAATGATTGGATTTCTATTTCTGACTTTCCATAGAGTTTCAAATCATCCATATATAGTAAATGCGAAATTTTTTCAGCTTCTTTGGCTGTTTGGTAGCCTAATTTCATTTTTTTTTAAGATTACTGATAGTGGGATCATTGCGATGATAAAGAGAAGAGGTGAAAGTGAATCACCCTGGAAAATTCCTCGCTTGATATTAACCATTCCGTAGATCTCATTCCCTACTGCCAACTCGGTTCTCCATTGTTTCATCGCCTTTTCAGTAAAGGATGTAATATTTTTGCTAATGCCAGTTGTTTCTAAGCATTTTATGATCCAACTATGTGGCAGTGAGTCAAATGCCTTTTTGTAATCAATCCAGACCATATTCAAGTTCATTTTTCTGTTCTTACAATTTTCTAATATCATTTTATCAATTAGGAGCTGATCTTTTGTGCCCCTGCTCCTTCTTTTGTTGCCTTTTTGCTCTACTGGCAAGATGTTGTTTGTTTCCAAATAATCCATCATGTTATCTGCAATAATGCCTGTGAGCAATTTGAAGGTTGTTGGCAAGCATGTTATTGGTCTGTAGTTTTCAGGTGTTGTTCCTTTAGTTGCATCTTTCTGAATCAAGTATGTTTTTCCAGTTGTCAACCATTCATCAATTTGGCCCTTTTGTAAAATTTCATTCAGTTGCCTGGCCAATATTGCATGTAAACTGGTCAGATATTTGAGCCAGAAACCATGTAATTGGTCCTTTCCAGGTGATGTCCAATTCTTTACCTTTTTAACTCGATTTTTGACCATCACAGTTGTTATTTCTAATACTTGCATTTGTTTGTTGCCAATGCTTTTCTCAAAGTCATGTATCCACTTTGCTTCCTTGTTGTAGTCCTTTGCATTTTCCCACAATTTTTTCCAGAATTCAACTGTGGCTTGTTTTTCTGGTTTTTCACTTTTGGTGTCACCATTCAAATTAAGACTTTGATAAAAACGCCGTTGGTCTGATCGAAATTGCTGATTTTGTTTATATTGGATGATTCGTGCCTCATATCTTTCAATTTTTCTAGCTGTTGCTGTTATCTGCTGTTTTACAATCTCTACAGCTTCATTGATGTTTCTTGTATCCAATCTATATCTTCTGATTAGCCGATCTATGATTTTTTTGTTTTTGAGCCGTTGCTCATGCATGTTCTTTAAGTTACTAGCATCTGCCCTTAATTTTTTGACTTTTTGTTCTAATCGGATTTTCCACTTTGGCTTTGATGCTTTTTCTGTTGTGTGACTAGGTACTTTGATTTTAATGCCTAGTTCATTAGTGACTATTACAGCTGTGCTGTACATTAACTGGTTTGTTTCCAAGATGGATCCCGATTCAATTGTTGAAAACACTGCATTAACCATTTTCATGATAGGGGCCAAAATTTTCTTAGGCACAGTTTTTAGTGATGGTAAACGTTGCCTTTCCTCATTAAGCAGAAAATGCTCCATGATCTTATCCTTCAATTCTTTTTGTTTTTGAGTTAGTTCATCAGTTGGTTCAGTGATAACTGGTTCTAGTGGTGGTGATGTTATTTCCTCCCCGAGAGCTTCTTCTGGGAGTTCTACTATAATGTCTTTAGTTGTGTCTTTTTTTTTTTTAATATTAAATTTTTTTTAAATTTTAATTTAAAACAAGTACAACATCTTTCTTTACATGCTATAGAAAGTGTATCAGTCGGTCACAAATAAACTTTCGTACATCTCCACAGTCAACAAACATAACTCATGTTAACTCAGGCATTTTAACTCAGATATTCATACATATCACCATCATCATAAATCCATTTTCATTTGACTGTAATTATTATTTAAAAATATTGATAATAATAATACTCTTAAACAATACATGCCCACACCAGTGGGAAAAGAAAAAAGAAAAAAAAAAGAAAAAAAAAGAAAAAGACAAAAAGAACAAAAAACAAGGCAGGGAAGAAAAAACAAAAAAAGAAAAAAAATACAGGTATATATTATTAAAAAAAGTATATCAGCTGGTTACAACATGTTTTGGTGCATCTCTTCCATTAATTCATATTAATTCAAATATCTTAACTCAAATGTTTACCATATTGACATCATTATACCTCCACTTTTAGTTAACTACAGTTATTTAAACATCCTTCAACCTTAACTATGCCAAAGAGTTAATCCATAACCACATGCTGACATTTCATTTACTTGTTTGTAAAATCCTCTATTAACATCAAATCCTCATATCCTATTTTAGCTGAACATCCATAATATTTAATACCAAAAATTCCATCTTCCATGCAGTATAATTTATTATCATTCTCCCTTCTTTATGTAGTTATATCATATATCATAACATTTTCCCCATATTAATTAACATTTCACTGTATATATTTTATTTTATTTTTAATAGTGATAATTATTGTAATTAATAACCTTTATATATAGTCCAAAAGTATTTCCAACCTTCCTTTCTCATACCCAATTATTATTTATCATATCAACTCCACATTATATACATTACTATCAATATCAATTATTATTCAGCTATATCTATTACAAATAAGAGTAATTAGATTTAGCTAATTTTAAGTTGCATTCTTCCATCTGTCAGCCTATGTCTCTCCAATAACAAAACCTTCTCAGTCCTATTGCCATTCGTTGAATAGATTTACCAAATGTTTTTATAAGCAAGTCCAAACAGGGATATCTTTGCACCTTTTTGCTCAGGATGTCTCTGATGAAATAATAATGTTGTCCCAGGCTTGTTAAGCTTTTCAAATTGACTTTAATTCTCAAGGGTGGAATTAAGAAATCTGCCAATGATGTTTCATAAAGTGTAGATTCTTTAATACTTCTCATTTCTCCTGCGCTCTGTCTCTTAAAATGAATCTTCTGTATTGCCCCTCTTACCAGAATTGCATTTCTTTCTTCCTCCGAGAGAGACCAGACGTCATTTCTCACATTTTTCATTTGTATTTCAGGAACATTCAAACATTCAACATTCTCACCTTTTCCTTCATATTTTAATGTCAAATAATCCAGTTTTTTTTTCAAATCTTTCATGTGAATCAAACAGCTTTTGAAATGCGGAAAAAAGTATTTGAAATGAGCCCTTGGGAATATAGATCGACGCCATGTTGTGACGCAGTTAGAGACTCTAAGATATTTGCAAGTAAAAACCCGCTGGGAGCTGTGCGATCTTATCTGATCTTAGACCAACACAGCCAAGTAATAAAAGTGTCGGATCGTGAAGGGCCAATTTGTAGTAGGTTAGTTTTACAACCCACTTAGAAAGAATCAGGGGGGAATGTTGAAGAATTCCTTAAAGCGTTTAAGAAATAGGGTAACCACCGGCCATAAATCCATTAAAAAAAAAACAATTCGCCGCTAGATTCTTCTGTTCTTTGGTTTCAATTAGCTTAAACTTTAGTGCGGACCGTCTCTCTTTGAGTAATAAAATCAGCTTACCAGTTGAATCCACTTTCACCATTCTTAGGGGCAACCTGCAGTTTCGGTTAGCATACAGCTAATCCAGAAAGGAGTTGGCAGGAGGGGTTAATTCCAAGCCCCCCAGAGACTTTGCGAACGTCTCTGAGGTCACTGGATCTCCCCTCACCTTTCACTGTCTCTCCGGGACAGCTAGGGTCGGACAACCCATCCAAAATTCCTTCGGAATAGGGGAATTTCAGGAGTAGCCTGAAACTCCGTCTTCTCACTGCTAAGCCCCGCCTTCTCCCTTTAGTTGTGTCTTGAATATCAGTTATTTCCGCTTGTGATATTGTTTTTTGGGTTTTGCAATTTGCCTGAATTTCCTCATGTTCAACTTCACTAAACACTTTATTCCGTATAATAAATCGCCTTTGATCTGCTAGTCGTTGTTCACTAACATTTGAATCTGGATATTGTTGTTTCCATAATTCATACATTCGCTTTAAATAGCCCCTTTTTTTCTGGCTCTGAGTTGTAGTAACAGGCCATTATGGCACGGTTTTCATCTGCGCTATATTTTTGTCATTTTGTTGGCTGATCCACTTGTAGCCCACTTGTCGACGGATGTCCAGGGACCCCAACATCCGCCGCGGCCCTTGTTAACCCGCGCAACGACCGATGCGGTATGGAATTCTTATTTGTTTTTTTCACCATATTGTATGGGTTGGTGGGTTTTTTTTACGGGACCAGATGCCATCCTGACCCCAACCCTCCTCCTTTCTCATCCGGGCTTGGGACCGGCAACGGCAGAGTTGTTGTTGTTGTTGTTGTTGTTGTTGTTGTTATTATTATTATTATTATTATACAACTGTATCACAGCGGCCAGTTGTTTCGCCGGATTTGGCATTGGTTACTAGTCGGGCCCCACCTAGGGGCCTAGGACGTCGTAACGTATTTTCGTAATATGCGTGCAGATCCAAGCAGTGCAGCTTTTTGCATTTGACTGATGGTGATTTTGTCAATTTTTAACTGTTTTAAATGTAATTCCAGTGCTTTTGGAATAGCACCCAGTGTGCCAATTACCACTGGAATTATCACTGCTGGTTTGTGCCATAGTCGTTGAATTTCGATTTTTAAGTCCTGGTATCTTGCGATTTTTTCATGTTCCTTCTCGGCGACCCTGCTATCACCTGGTATTGCGATGTCTATGATTGTGACCATATTTTTCTCAACCAGTGTGATGTCTGGTGTATTATGCGCCAGTATTTTGTCGGTTTGTATACGGAAATCCCACAAGATCTTGACCATCTGATTTTCGGTGACTTTTTCAGGCTGATGTTCCCACCAGTTTGTTGCTGTTTTAATATTATAATTTTTGCACAAATTCCAATGGATCATTTGTGCTACTGAATTGTGCCGCAATTTATAGTCAGTCTGCGCGATTTTTTTACAGCAGCTGAGTATGTGATCAACAGTTTCATCAGCTTCTTTGCAAAGTCTGCATTTGGCATCATCAGAGGATCTTTCGATTTCGGCCTTAATGGCATTTGTGCAGATAGCTTGTTCTTGCGCAGCCAGGATTAGTGACTCTGTTTCTTTCTTTATTGTACCTGTTGTTAACCATAACCAAGTTTGTTCACTGTCCACTTTATCTTTTTTTTCTCCAGAAATTGGCCATGCAGTGCTTTGTTGTGCCAACTCTCCATTCTTGATTTTATCACATCTTTTCTGTATTCTTGTTTCGTCTGTTGGGCCTTCAGTAGATTTTTGTTCTTTACTTCGATTAATAGATGTTCTTGACTTTCTTTTAAATAATCAGCCAGTGCATGTTTTTCTTCTTCAACTGTTTGCTTCACTTGTAATAATCCTCTGCCACCTGATTTTCGGGGCAGGTACAGTCTATCAGTATCACCACGTGGATGTAAACTGTAGTGCATTGTCATTATTTTCCTGGTTTTTCGGTCCAAAAGGTCCAAATCAGCTTGTGTCCAGTTAACTATACCAACTGTGTATCTTATAACTTGTATTGCCCAGGTATTTATGGCCTTGATTGTATTTCCACCATTTAATTTAGATTTCAAAATTTTCCTAACTCTGTTGGTGTACTCTCACCTGACAATAGTTCTTACTTCTCCATGCTTGATGTTATCCAACTGCAGAATGCCTAAGTATTTGTAGGCTTCATTTTCTTTGCATTTAATTAGTTGGCCATTGGGCATTTCAATTCCCTCACATGCAGTGATTTTGCCCCTTTTTATGGATACAGTGGCGCATTTTTCCATGCCAAACTGCATTGAAATATCGGTGCTGAATACTCGGACTGTGTTTGTCAATGATTGGATTTCTATTTCTGACTTTCCATAGAGTTTCAAATCATCCATATATAGTAAATGCGAAATTTTTTCAGCTTCTTTGACTGTTTGGTAGCCTAATTTCATTTTTTTTTAAGATTACTGATAGTGGGATCATTGCGATGATGAAGAGAAGAGGTGAAAGTGAATCACCCTGGAATATTATTATTATTATTATTATTTTGCTGAGAAAGCTCTAGGACTAATAGCTGAGAATTTCCAGCAAATATTAGTTTAGAAATTTTAATGGCACTCGTGATTTATTAATGTATTCCTCTTGCATCTGCTTCTCTTTATTCCTTGGTGGAATTCCTGCTGAATCTGACTGAATTAATAAAAACAAACTGCATATTATAATAGTGTTTTAGCTTGGCCATTATTTAAAAGCTCTTTGCAACTATTCAGTTGTTTTTGTTTTCCTCTTTTTTCTTTTTTCTTTTTCTTTCTAACTGATTTCGCTATGAGAGTCTTTAAAGTCTAGGAAAGCCTAAATTGCCAGAACCGGTTCTTTTTTTGGGAACTGAAACTTATTATTGTATTTTGTGAATCTTCCTGCTAACCTCCCTGTCTAAATGTAACACTGAGAGTGTAGCTATTTGTACATGACCAATTTGCATGAATTGTTACTGTCATTGGGTTTGTAATGTTACATCTGCTTATCCAGGTATACTGTACACATGGCTGCAGGGAGGTTTTGAAAATCTAGGAGTAGAAAAAATGGACAATTTCCTTTCTCTTCACTTCATAATAGAAAACGGAACACTTTTCTTACTCTAAGTGATGTTAATGTCCTGTTCCAATCAGTAATGTAGATTTTGAACCTGGGAATCTATTTAGATTATTCTTTTAAAAAGTACTAAAATATTGTAGTTTCCAGTTGTTTGCCTTGTTACCTCAACTAGAATTTGACTGTTCTTCCCTTTTTGGGTGTGCATGTATGTGTTTGACTTTTGTATCACTGGGAACCATTTGGGAAAGTCTGGACAAATGAGATTTTTGTCCTTATTACCCATTTTTGTAAGAATATGGTATGAAATATGGCATTGACAAGTTCTCTTGATTTGACGTAATATTGTTCTTCAAGTAGCTGCTTCTACATGAGATATTTCTAGCACTTGGGTTTTCTGTTATT
Organism: Thamnophis sirtalis; assembly: GCF_051295495.1. Lineage (NCBI taxonomy): Eukaryota > Metazoa > Chordata > Lepidosauria > Squamata > Natricidae > Thamnophis > Thamnophis sirtalis. The sequence goes on from NW_028261391.1 coordinate 49,413,024, forward strand.
TCATATTGAATCTCTTTGGGAAGTCAATATATTTTTGTATCATCCATAGTATGTATGATTTCTTAAAGCCTTGGGACCATCAGAGATAGACAGAAATGTTCTAATGCTATGTATCATAGTTTCATGAGGGGCACGTAATATATGAGTTATGAGTTATGAGTTATGAAAGTTTATTTATATGCCACCCTTTTCCCTGGGGGGACTCAGGGCGGCTTACAACTCAAAGGGGGGGGGAAACAAACATTTAACACGTAAAACAATACATAATTAAAAGCACAACATTCATACCATTCGGGTGGGTTACAGTCTTTAGCCCCAGGCCTGACGGGATAGCCAGATTTTAAGGGCTGTGCGGAAAGTCTGGAGGGTGGTGAGGGTACGAATCTCCACGGGGAGATCATTCCATAGGGTCGGAGCTGCCACCGAGAAGGCTCTCCTCCGCGTAGTTGCCAGTCGGCATTGACCGGCAGATGGAACTCGGAGGAGGCCTAGTCTATGGGATCTAATCGGTCGCGTGGAGGTAATTGGCAGTAGGCGGTCTCTCAAGTGACTCTTGATAGTGTTCCAATTATACATTGAATCTGTGATTTCATTTTCAATGTGGAAGAAAGAGGCAATACGTAGGTAATGGATGACATAATATAGAAGTTTGATTATATTATTTTCTACAAAAAGATCTATAGCAAGGCCAATTAAATATAGTGAAAATCAGTATTGCTTTGTTTCATCTTCAGCAATATATCAGATGGGAGACTGCCCTGAACACAAATGATATCCTACAAAAACAAATTTTAGTTTGGGAGGTTGTAAATTTCTTTCATCAGGGTCCCACCAGAAAGTTCTGTAGATTGGATGCCATTTCATTATTCAAATGAATATGAATAGTATCTGTCTTCCACTGATCTTCCACTGATCTTTTCTGATAAACTAGATCAAAGTAACAGGAAATCAACTCACAGGTACACCCAGTGACGTGCGGTGACGGTTACCGTTGGTGAGGCAAGACTGCAGCAGCGGCGAGAAGCAACGTCCCCGGCACTGTGTCCGACAGGCGTCTCGCATTTATGGTGGACATAAACGTGAGACACCTGTCAACCACCATCGCACTCCACCGCCTTGCCCCCCGCCTCCTCCGATGAACAATCCTGCTGGACTCACCGCTCTTCTCCTCCTCCTCCTCCTCCTCCTCCTCGGTTTGCCTTCCAGGTGTCCTGGCTCCATCTGAGATGCTTCTCGCCGCTGTCGCATTCCACCGCCTTGCCCCCCCGCCTCCTCCGACAAACAATCCTGCTGCCCCAGCCTGCAGCCCACCCATCCCCGCCCGACCTGCTCCCTGCCTGGACTCACTGCTCTCCTCCTCCCCACTCGATGCTGGGCTTTAAAGGGGTCTCCCCTCCCCAGCCAGCCAGCCCACCCAGCCAATTCCTCCCCCCACCACCACTGTGTCCAACAGGCCAGGTGTCTCGTGTTTATGGCGGACATAAATGTGAGACGCCTGGCCTGTTGAAACACAGCGGCGAGAACGTCCCTGCCGCTTCCGTGCTCCGCCGCCTCGCCCCCCTGCCTCCTCCGACCCCACCGCTGTGAAGAAAGAAAAAAAAACACACACAAACCTCACAATAAAAAATTAATTTTTTTATTAAATTACAAATTACAAATTAAATTACAATAAATTTGAATCCCCCCCTCCCTCCGTCCGATCCACCTTTTCCAGCTGTGGAAACTCTCTCAACTCTCCTCTTGTTCGCCCAACGTAAGCGTGCTAACGTAAGCTCTTAAGGCATGATTCGCGGCTCCCCGATCAGGAGGCGGGAGAATCAGTGCCTCTTTTGCATATGAAAGTTTTCGCTTGTTGGCACTTCCGGGGAGGGGCCTGTCGCCGTCGGTAGCTTAACAGAGCTGCCCCCAGAGTTCTGGTTCGTTATCTACTCAATATCAAGAAGATAACTCTTTTTTCAGACAAGAAAAAAGCAGTGAGGAATCTCAGCTGGTAAGAATCTTCTTTGAAGTTCACAGTTTGTTTCTTTTTGGGCTGTGGATGGAGGGGGAGGATCAACCCAAAGCTGAGTCATTCAACTCCGACCTGAACTTCTCAGCTGTTATTCACAGCACAAGACAGGAACCCCTCCCCCTTAGGACAATCTTTAGAAAACAGACTATTGAAAATCAATACGAGCAAAGACCAAACTTGTGAACTTTAAAATTTTTCTCTATCTGAAATACCAGCTTCAATGTTATAAAAATCTCTTTTGTTTAATTGTCTTCAAAATGGCGTTTACAGCTTCTGCATTTGTTATCTCTGGCTTCCTGGTACAGAATCAAAGGAATAACTTCTTATAATCTAATTAGACCTACTCCCTTAAAGCCTTCAAAGACTCTTTGTTGTTGATACAGAGACATTCCAAACATTCCAAACGGACTTTCTCTTTTGAAACCCTCCGTAAAACCCTTTGTAAAAAAAAAAAGGGGGGGGGAGGAATTTCTTTTTCTCCAAACAGCACAGTGGATTAGCAATTTAGAATAAATAATTAAAACCAAAATATAATGGCATCCAAATCAACCTCTGTGAAATTACCTCCGAAAACGTCTCCCATACCTGGCACAAAGTTGCAGCCCCCACCATCTATGCCCCCTAGTGGAGACGTACTAACAAAAGAATTTTTCTTGGAAATGTTCAAAGAATCCAGAGAACAGAACTTAGAAATGTTTAGAGAATCCAGAGAACAGAATCTAGAAATGCTTAGAGAGTTCAAAGATGAAATAAGGAATGAGATGGAAGTTCTATATGACAAATTCGATACTAGGGTCACTAAAATGAATGATAATATGATGGGAATTGTAAATGTGATAACAGAATATATTTCTGGAATGGAAGATAATTTAGAAATTCTCAATGAAGCTAAAACTAACCTGATATCCAAAACTGAAGTGGTGGAACAAAAAATTGATAATGCTGAAAAACAAATTATTATGATACAGTATAAGCAGATGGAACTTGCATTAAGAGTGAGGGGGCTGCGTGAAGAAAAGCAGGAGAACTTAAAGCAAATGTTTTCTGAAGCTTTTGACCGTCTGGTGGGAAAACCGGGATCCAATTTTGATTGGCAGATTGACAAGACTTTTCGTGTTAACTCGTGGGCGGCAAAACAAAGGCAACTTCCCGAGATGTGGTAATATACTTTGTTACAAGAGAATCTAGAAATATGATATTACAAGAGTCTTATAATACTAAGCTTCAAATTGGTGGACAGGATCTGATTGTTTTGAAAGAAATACCACCTCAAATGCTAAGAGCCAGAAGAGATTATGCTTTTCTGGTGGAAGAGCTCAGAAAGCATCAGATACAGTACAGATGGGATGCCCCATTCGGTATTATAGTTACAATGGACAAACAAAGATATCGTCTCAGTTCTGTATAGAAAGCTCGTGATTTCTATCATAAGATTCTGAAGATGGGATACCCTGAATTTTCGGGATATGGTGAAAAACCACAAGATGAACAAGATAAACAGCAAACCACACAACCATCAGATAAAATGTATCATCTCCCTCTCCCGGAAGGGCAAGGAGTCAAGGAAAAAAGATCCAACCGTATGACCACCAGACAAACGGATAAACAAACTACCATGCAACAATCTCAACAATCGTTGGCCACTGATCAAGGAGCTACTGCAACAAGCTCAGAAGCTGTGGGAGGAGCCAAACCAAAGGTGAGACAGGCCTTGCGGGAGGCTCTAAAAAAGCTTCAGGCAACCAAAAATGACAACTAAGATTCTGACATGGAATGTTAACGGACTGAACTCCCCACAGAAAAGAAAGAAAATATTTCATTATCTCAAACAGTTTAAGAATGACATAATTTGTTTGCAAGAAACTCATATCAAATCAACCGATCAAAAATATTTGTTTAACCCCAAACTGGGCCAACATTTTGCGACCTCAGCCATGGAAAAGAAAAACGGCATAGTAGTATACTTAAGAAAAGACATTAAAGCTGAGCTAATTGAAGCAGATCCCTTTGGAAGATATATTGCATTAGATTTAATCTTAGAAGGGAAAAAGACGTTACTTTTGGGAATTTATGCTCCTAACCAACAACAAGATGGATTTTATAGAAATCTCCATGCTAAATTAGTACAGTGGGACTTTGAGTCTTGTATATTAATGGGTGACTGGAATGGCGTGATCGACACCAAAAGAGATAAGAAGACATCTCGCCCGAACACCAAATTCCGAGCTAAGTTACCCAAACCCTTTTTTGACATGCTGGACGACTTTGAATTGCGAGACGCTTGGCGTGAGAGGCATGCAGAAGAATATGACTTTACCTTTTTTTCCCAACAGACATCAATCTCTTTCAAGGATTGATTTTATACTAATTACAAATGATTTACTTTGCAGGGTGAAGAAGACAAAGATTATGGCGAGAGTTCTTTCAGATCATAATCCAGTCTGGATGGAATTGGGAAGGGTAGCCCAGGCAAGAAGGTCCTGGAGGTTGAATGAAAACTTATTTAGATATGAAAAGTATGTTAATGATTGTAAAAAATTGCTATCGGAATATTTTGTTCTCAATATGAATAAGGGTACATCTATGGAATATGTATGGGATGCAAGCAAAGCATATATGAGAGGAGTATTAATGAATATAAACAAAATACATAGACACAAACAAGGGCAAAAACGAAAAGAATAGGAAGAGGAAATTAAAGGGAAAGAGGCAGAATTAACATTGAATCCAGGAGATACAAAGATTAGGGAAACAATTGCTATATTAAAATCTCAGTTTGATATGCTGATCTCTGACCAGGTAGCCACCAGTTTATTATATGCTAAACATAATACTTTCTGCAATGCAAATAAACCTGGTAGGTGGCTGGCTTATCAGATTAGAAAAAAAAGGAAAGCTCGAAATGTATCCAAATTGTGCTACAGAGGGAAGGAAGTGTTTCAACAGGAAGAGATCCAAAAGGTATTTCGGGAATTTTTTACAGAGTTGTATAAAGGGGATAAAATTAAGGACGTAGACATAGACAAATACCTAGATAAAGAGAAAACCCCCCTAGTTAGAGAAGAACATAGGCATAAGCTGAATCAACCAATAACCTCTGGGGAAATTCTGCAGGCAATTAAACAATTAAAGTTAGGGAAAGCACCAGGCACAGATGGTTTAACAGCTGTTTATTATAAAAATTTACAGTTAGAAATGGTAGAACCCCTCAGAGAACTATTCAATAAAATTCAATCGGGAGGGAAAGTGCCCCCTTCGTGGAAGACTGCGTTCATATCGTTGATACCCAAAGAAGACCAAGACCTTACCCAACCAAAAAATTATAGACCTATTTCATTACTCAATGTAGATTATAAAATTTTTACTAAAATATTAGCAAATAGGCTAATGGTGGTAATTCAACAATTGATACATACCGATCAAACTGGTTTTATACAGGGCAGACAGATGAAGAACAACGTTAGATTAATTATTAACGCTTTAGAATACCTGGGAAAGAACAATCAAATCCCGGCCGCATTCATATTTTTGGATGCGGAGAAAGCCTTTGATCGAGTTAATTGGCAATTCCTGCTGAAGACATTGCAAAAAATGCAGATAGGAGATGGCTTTTTACGGTCAATTGGTGCAATATATCAGCAGCAAACAGCCCAGATCATTGTCAATGGAAGTCTGACAGACTCCTTTCAAATTGAAAAAGGTACAAGACAGGGCTGTCCTCTGTCCCCATTATTGTTTATTATAACTTTGGAAATACTGTTGAATAAGATACGGGGCTTGGGCAGTCTAAAAGGGATTAAAATTAGACAGCAAGAATATAGAGTCCGTGCATTTGCGGATGATCTGGTCATAATATTGGAACAACCGCAGGAATCTAGTAGGGTATTATTGAACACGATCAATCAATATGGTCAAGTCTCGGGATTTAAAATAAATCTAGGAAAAACCAAAATATTAGCTATAAATATGACTATCAAACAGAAGGAAGAACTGGGGGCGATGCTAAGATGTGAGGTAGTTAAAAAGTTAAATATCTTGGAGTTAATATTTTAATCTCAAATGGGAAATTATATAAGCATAATTATGAACCACTTTGGCATAGTATACAGTTGGAGTTGAAAAGGTGGGAAAAATTGCATTTGTCCTTGCTGGGTAGAATAGCGGCAGTAAAAATGAACATTTTACCAAAATTTTTATTTCTTTTTCAAATGTTACCAATACTTAAAAGAGATGCGAATCTTTCAGAATGGCAGAAGGGTATCAACAAATTTGTGTGGGCAGGAAAGAAGCCAAGGGTAAAGATGAAAATAATGCAAGATGCACGTGAAAGAGGAGGATTGAAATTACCTAACTTAAAATTATACTACGATGCAGTGGCATTATCTGCAATTAGTGACTGGACTCATCTAACTAATGACAGAATTTTGAATATCGAGGGATATGACTTGTTATATGGTTGGCATGCTTACCTGTTATTTAACAAAAAAATGGATAAGAAATTTAAAAATCATATCTTAAGAAATGCTTTATTGCAGGTTTGGAAAAAATATCAACATAAATTAAATGATAAATTGCCCATGTGGGCAATTCCTAGACATGCAATTGAAAATATGAACGTAGAACAAAAACACGATAGAACCACCTATAGACAACTTCTTATCTCAGAAAGAGGGGTGATGCAACTAAAATCTTTAGAGGTACTTAAAGAAGAGAAGGTAGTTCAAACGTGGTTTCAGTATGGTCAACTACAGGCTAGGTGGAAAACAGATCAAAAAATTGGCTTTGTAAAAGTTGAGGATAATTTATTTAAACAAATAAGAGATCAAAGCTCAATGCACATAAAGAGGATATATAATGTACTAATACAGATGGATTCTGAAACGGAACTGATTAAGGATTGTATGATAAAATGGGCTCAGAATATCGAGGAACCAATAATGCTTGAAACATGGGAAAGAATCTGGGTAAGAAATGTGAAATTTACACAAGCACAAAACTTGAGAGAAAATTTTTATAAGATGTTTTATAGATGGCACCTAGATCCTAAAAAGCTTGCCTCTATGTATCCAAATGTTCAACCTAAATGTTGGAGATGTGGTTCTTGTGATGCTACATATTTTCATATATGGTGGACATGTCGTAATGTCAAGGCATTTTGGATAAAAATATGGTGGATCCTGCAAAACATTTTCAAAAGAAGGATAAAATTCACCCCCCCCCCAGTTGTTTTTACTGGGTATATGTATTGACTTTACAGCAGCAGAGACTAATTTGGTTCTGTACTTAATAACGGCAGCAAGACTCTTGGTGGCGCAGTATTGGAAGAAGAAAGATTTACCTACAATTCAAGAATGGACTTTGAAAGTTATGAACTTAGCTGAAATGGCCAAAATTTCAGCATATCTCAAAGAACATTCAAACGAGAGATATAAACGAGACTGGAAAAAATGGATTGATTACATAAAAAGTAAATATGGGACTAAGAAACTCCAGATAGCTTATGCTTAGTATCAGTAACAACTTAAATTGTTTAAAATTTGGGTAACAGTAAGAAGCTGAGTTCAATGTAGAGATATTTTAGACTGTGATTGTCCAAAAGTTATACCACGTATGGTCTTTGGGAAGTCGGGGGGAGGGAAGGGAGGTGGGGATTTAGGGGGAGGGGGGAGGGGGGAAATACAATATGTGTTAAATTCCATGATTGCATTTGTATACTGTGGCTTTTCAATGTTAGTGCGAAAATAGAACAAACCGAATATACTGGAAGGTAATAGAAATATACCGAAGGAAAGAGTCGAGTGAAAGAAGAAGGAGGGTGGAGAGGGTGAGAGAGAGGAGGAGGAGAAGGGAGGGAGGGAATGGATTAGAGGGAGTGATAGGGTTAGGGTTAGAAAGAAGGGGAGGGGAAGTAGGCGTAGAGGGGTGTGTAAGAAGGAAGAATGAAAGTTGGAGGGGGTTGAAAGAGGGTGTATGGTGGGCCAAGGTGGTATATTGGGTTTGTATTGTAGAGGGCATTTTTTATATAAGTGAGGGCCGTGTTTATTACTCAATGTTATATGCCCTGATTAAGCACAGTAAATATGTGATTGTATAGAATGAAAACATAATAAAATATATATATTAAAAAAGAAAGAAAGAAAGTTTTCGCTTGTTAACTCCTCCTTAACTTTTAAAAGGCGAACAATTCCTTAGGCAAAAGAGGCCCCAAGTTCTCTGGCCTCCTCCCATAGTTAACACTGAGAGCAGACACCAAGCCACTGTGACTTTGAATCTGGTAGCAACTACCCTGGCTTTAATTATTTAAAAAATATTATTTAAAATTCTTCCTTTTCCCCCAGGAGACTGGTGAGGCCCCGCCTCCCCTGCCTCTAGTGACTGCACGTCCCTGGGTACACCCATCTACACAGAATAGCAATAGCACTTACACTTATATACCACTTCATAGTGCTTTACAGCTCTCTGTAAGGGGTTTACAGAGTTAGCCTATTGACTCCATCAATCTGGATCCTCCTTTTACTGATCTCAGAAAAATAAAAGGGAGAGTCGATCTTGAATGTACATTGTAGTTTCCTTCTGGTCATTTCTACAACTTAGGTGATCTTTTCCTTTTCTATATGCATTTGAGGTGTAGGTTATTGAAAAAAGCATGAATAACCAGCAGTTTGAACCTCTCTTAGATCTTTCACAATTTGTATGATCATGACATTTTCTCAAAATTTCAAGATCTTTTAATATCTGAAGTTCATTTGTATGTGGTAGAAATAGTTCTAATATAGATCAAATATTAACAGAATTTGGATATTGTTTAAGGCCCAGAAATGTACTAAAAACAGAAATGTTTGAAACATAATGGTTAAGTTAATAACCCTGTGATTAACTCAGTAGTGACTTTAAATTCTTTGTGGTGTTGGCCTTTCTTACATAATCACAATTAGATTAACAATCAGAAACAGACTGTTCTGTAATTGCAGTTTGGTTATTTACAAGAGAAAGCAATATGTTAAAAGTACTGTCAAAATCTGTGAAGCAAGACCAAGCTAAATGTACAATTATTGTATTCTTCATTGCCAGACAGTCTGTGGTCAGTTGGTCTTCAACATGGTGCCTGGTTAAGAAGAACTTGTCAAAGTTCTGTCATAAAAGTAGTTACTGATTCATATTCTGTATGCAGTGCCATCCTTCCCAGGGCCATTTTTCATTGGATGATGTAACTCCTTTTCTCCTTCTTGGAGGAAGGCAAGTGAAATACTTGTTAACTCTTATTATTCCTCCAGTTGTCTAATTTTTTTTTAATTTTTAAATACTTTTTGTTGTTTAGATCTTTTATCTTATATCTTGGACTTTTCCCCTTAAGTCAGAAAAAAATAAAGCCCTCTTCATGTTCAATTCCTGTTGAACATGGAGTTCATGGAGATGACCATGTAGTTTTCTTTGCCAACAATATGGGACAGGCATTACCATAGGTATCTACTAACCCTTCTTAACTTTCTATTGTAGCCTACAACTGTGAGATTTTAGCTTTTATCAATCAAGCTCAGCTTGAAGCTGCAAAATTGTTGTCCACAAATAATAATACCATTAACAATTGATTACATGGTTGGTTGCACAGTCAGTCAGATATTATTATGTGCAACAAAATAGGAAATCACAGTTGCTGGTTCTTTAGCTGATGATGGCCTTTATATACATCAATTTCTTCCCAAGAACCTAGAATGTCATAATACATTAGTGTAGTACAGTGCTGGCTAACCTTTTTGTCACTGTGTTCTAAAAGCGTGTGTGTACCTATAATGCAATGCATGAGTGCCCCCTGTACCTGCTCCCCATGCATGTGTGTGCAAAAACCTCATGTGCACCCTGCCCCTGCACATGTGTCCCCATGCTATGTCGCATCCCCACATATGTGCGCATGACCCCCTGCACACATGCACCCCATCCCTGCACACATACATCCTGCCATCATGCATGTGCGCACAACCCCACACATGTGTGCACAACCCCACGCAAGTGTGCATAAACTTGCACATGTGTGCATGATCCCCATACGTGCCCTGCCCCCACGCATGCATATGATCCCCACACATGCACCCTACACCCCATGCATATGCATTTGTCTCCCACATACACCCCATCCCCGCACATGTGCAGCAGAGACCCAAAAACCAGCTAGCCGGTGGGAGGCGCGCATGCATCAGAGGTGATATTCAGCAGGTTTTGACCAGTTCTGGAGAACCAGTAGCAGAAACTTTGAGTAGTTTGGAGAACCAGTAAATACCATCTCTGAATGACCTTCCCCACATCTATTCTCTGCTTCCTGAGTTCCAGCTGATCGGAAGAAAATGGGGATTTTGCAGTAACCTTCCCCTGGAATGGGGAGGGAATGGAGATTTTAAGGTATCCTTCCCCTGCCACGCCCACCACACCATGCCCACCAAGCCATGCCCACAGAACTGGTAGTAAAAAAATTTAAATCCCACTACTGGTGTGCATGTGCAGTGGAGCTGAGCTGGGTTGATGGCTCATGTGCCCGCAGAGAGGCTATAGGTTCACCATCACAGGTGTAGTATATACATGGGTTCAAGCAAAGTAGCCTTTTGTAATTTTGTCAGTGTGCATATTTTCTAAGTGACATTCAAGATTTTTTGGTTTGGCATCCAGTGTTCCCATAACCATGAGAGCCAATATGGCTGGTTTAATGCAATAATCTTTCATTTTTGATTTTCAGATCTTGATATTTTGCGAACTTCTCCAGGTTATTTTTTAAATCTTCTAGTCTATTACCACATCATAACCTTTTTCAACCACAGTTAAATTTGGAGTGTTATTAGCCAAGACTTTTATCAGATTATGTTCTGAAATCCCACTGTATTTTAACCTGCTCATTTTCAAACACTTTTTTCAACTCTCCTCATCAATTTTTCATTACTGGTCACAGTAATTTTGACACTTACAGTATTTCAGTAAATCATTCTGGTGACTGTGTTATATTATTGTTTATAATCAGTTTGTGGCATCTTCTTGCACAAGCTGAATATAGGTTTCCTGCACATTCAGTATGATCCAATTTTTAACTTGCATCAATGCTTGTGCCTGACTTTTATGTATGCTTTTCTTCTTTGACAGTTTGCTTGGCTTAGAGTGTCAATCTAACTATAGACACATAATACCACATTAAACATGTATGTTGCCTCACTGCAAAACGTCTTGATTAGCACCTTATCTTATTTGTCTTTGTTTCAATATCTTTACCTACTTCCTAAAGCCAGAGATGTGCATATCTCACAGTGGAACAAAATTACTCACTGAGAGAAGAATATAAGAACCAGGTACCTTACATATTGTGATTTACAGAGGAAAATTATAGAGATTCTTCACTCCTCCAACATAGATGACCTTAATAATCTATAACTTTAGGAATTACATAGAAAGATGCAATACAAGTAGAAATGTATTTCATAAAATGACAGAGGAATATCATCTGAAGCCCACAATAGGCAGGGGCTATGGGTAATATTTTGTTAAGATGGGAAATAAATCTAGAATTATTGATGAGTATTCTATTGAAAACCTGGTGGAGTATATATAGAAACTGATTTATTTACAACAGTGTTTTTCCAAACTTGGCAACTTTAAGATATATGGACGTTAATTCCTAGAATTTCTAGTCAGCATACAGATTCTGATATAGACACCTCATGGACTCTTTCGTACTGTAGAGGGTAAAAATGAAGGTGAGAGTATAGGTTTGGTTTTTCCTTAACAAGGCAACATTTTACTATGCAATATTTTAAATATAAATGTACGTGTTTTTGTTATATCTGTCATATCTGGGTTGTAACAACCAATAGGAAAGAGATACACAAATCATTTTCCTGTCATTTAGCAGTCATCTAGAATTTTGTAGTTTTTATAAGGCATGCCTAGTTTGAGATATGAGTCTTAAGGATTAAAATCAAGAAGAATGCTACCAAAATGACATTTTTGTTCATGAAAAATGGCAAAATTGAATTCTTTAATTGAAAATTAAATCTGAAAATAAAAATATGCTATTCTGTATTATTACCCTTTGAGTATTATTCCTGTCTATTTGCAGAACCAATCCATTTAGCTGCTCACTTTAAGCACTGTGCAAGTTTTGAAATCAGTCAAAAGATTTTCAAATGCCACATAAATGCAGAACCACATTGCTCAACCACGTGGAAAGGAAGACAGACAGGCAATTTTATATATGCTGGCCTAGAAACCAGGAGACTGTGAGTTCTAGTCCGACTTTAGGAATGAAAAACTGGATGACTTTGGACCAGTCATTTTCTCTCAGCCCTGCTCACTTTATAGAGCTGTTGTGGAAAAAATAGGAGGAAGAAAGAGATTAGTTCTTGAACTTTTATGTAAAAAAGGGTGGATACATATGTAACAAAAAATCTCTCCTTTTTCCAGGCTCTTGTATAAAAACCTGTTATGGCTAAGGTGACCAGTCGTCCCACTTTTGGCGGGACAGTCACGATTTTCTACAATTTGTCCCGCATCCTGTGTCATTATTAATACATTATTATTAGTCCTGATTTTTCATTTATAATTTTGGCGCATTGCAGCTCACTCGTTCACTCCCCCATTTTTGCCACGTTGCAGCTCGCTTGCTCACTCCCCCGCCCATCCACACTAAGCCAGCCCAGCCTGCCACTCACTGATTGGCTGGAGTCCAGGCTGGGGGTGGAAGTCCTGAGTCTACCTCCATTTGGCCTTCGCCTTCTTGCTGCTTCAGGTAAGCAACTCTGGCGGTGGGACTCGGGAGGCTTTGGGTGGGCGGTGGTGGCCTAGCTTTCGCAAGGGAAGGCCTTCCCTTGCGAAGGCCTTCCCTAGCAAGGCTGTGGGCTGCCAGTAGCTGCCACAGCCTAGCTTTCGCCTTCCCTAGCGAGGCTGCGGGCTGGCAGTAGCCGCCGTGGCCTAGCTTTCGCAAGGGAAGGCCTTCCTTTGCGAAGGCCTTCCCTAGCGATGCCGCGGACTGGCAGTAGCCGCCACGGTCTAGCTTTCACAAGGGAAGGCCTTCCCTTGCAAAGGTCTTCCCTAGTGAGGCCGTGGGCTGGCAGTAGCCGCCGCGGCCTAGTTTCACCCTCCCTAGCGAGGCCGTGGGCTGGCAGTAGCCGCCGTGGCCTAGCTTTCGCAAGGGAAGGCCTTCCTTTGTGAAGGCCTTCCCTAGCGATGCCGTGGCGGCTACTGCCAGCTTTCTTAGCGAGACCGCGGGCTTGCAGTAGCCACCACGGCCTAGCTTTTCCCCCCTGCCCCTCCTCTCCACATCTGCTTAGTGTCCCGAGCCTTGTTGTCCCTCCACAGTCCAGTCCAGTGTCTTACCTGTTCCTGCTGCATCTCTGCCTGCCTGCTCCCTTTTGCTTCCATCCATTGCTGCGAAGATCCATCGCATCGGAGTTCTGCTGATTCTTCCTGCCTGCTGGTAAGTGAGCCGGGTTTTTTTCTTTTATTTTTTAAATGTATTTTAAAATAATATTTTATTTATTGTGCATAGGATTTTTTAAAATAGTTTTATTCTGTGTGGATTCTTTTTTAAAATTGTCTTAGACTATTTAAAAAAAGATTCTATCCAAATAAACCATTTTTAAAAATTCTATGCACAATACTGTGAAATGTATTGTGAATAGAATTTTTAATAATAGTTTTACTTCAATTTATTCTTTGTGGATTCTTTTTTTAAATTGTCTTAGACTATTCAATTTATTTTGGATAGAATCTTTTTTTAAATAGTCAGGAGTCATTGACACTGAATTTGCACTTTTAATAATCAGGAAGCACATACTGAGTTTCTTTGAAAGAAAATCCAATAATTTAAAAATCCAACAATTTGTTTCCTAATATAATTTGATCGCTTATTAGTAACCTATGACTATCACTAAGTGTTGTAGCTTATGATTCTTGATGAATGTATTCTATTTTATTTTTCTTTATGTACACTGAGAGCATATTCACCAAAGACAAATTCCTTGTGTGTCCAATCACACTTGGCTAATAAACTATTCTATTCTATTCTATTCTACTCTACTCTACTCTACTCTACTCTACTCTACTCTACTCTACTCTACTCTACTCTACTCTACTCTACTCTACTCTACTCTACTCTACTCATTTCTATTTCAATTCTAATAAGGAGTTTAGCTTCTCTCTCTTGAAAATGTAAACTAGCATAAGGCATTATAATGCAAGCTAGCCTTAGCTTTCAAACAGTTCATTTAGTGACCAAAGTTACAATGGCATTGAAAAAAGTGACTGATGACCATTTTTCACACTTAGCAACCATTTTTCACACTTAGCGGCCATTGCAGCAGCCTCATGGTCATGTCATCAAAATTTTGATGTTTGGCAACAGATTCGTATTTATGATCGTTTCAGTGTCCTGCGGTCATGTAATTGCCTTTTGTGACCTTTTGACAAAGTCAAATGGGGAAACCAGATTCACTTACATTACTAACTTATCAGCTGGAGTTATTCATTTAAGAACTGTGGCAAGAAAGGTGGTATAATGGGTTTAGTGACCAAAGTTACAATGGCATTGAAAAAAGTGACTGATGACCATTTTTCACACTTAGTGACCATTTTTCACACTTAGCGACTGTTGCAGCATCCTCATGGTCACATGATCAAAATTTGGTGTTTGGCAACAGATTCGTATTTATGATGGTTTCAGTGTCCTGGGGTCATATAATTTTTGTTGCTCCATATAAATTTTTTAATCAAGCCCCTCCCCCCGGTCAATGGTGTCCCTCTTTACCAATCTGAAAATTTGGTCACCTTAGTTATGGCTTTAAAAATTGTATTATTGTAATATTAATGAGAGGATGCCTTAAATTAGCATTGTTTTTTTACCAGGCATGTATAGAACCCTGAAAAAAAGAAAACAAATCCAATTATTTTAATGAATAGCAGAGAGATGCTAGGGTCAAGTTCATGAATGATTTAAAGCTCCCTTCAGTCCTTTTCACTGACATTTGCAGAGTTAATTCCATTTATGTTATCAATATTTACATTTTTAGTTGCTTCATTTGTCTTTGCAGCCTGGTGTAATAAGAATTTTTATTTTTTATATAGATGCCCATCATAAGTATATGACTCTGGATCATTCACAACATTAAAAACAATTAAAATAAATAAAAAAGTTAAAAGAAGAAATAAATCACAGACCAGCTGGGAAAGCATATAAAGTCCTCAATGTTGCCAAGAAGCAGGCTCTGTCCCACACCAGTGTCCCAGGCACACTGAGGCACAGAACCAAGTCTTCAAAGACCTAGAAGACATAGAAAAGACCTAAAACAAAGATAGCTTTATGTAATCTGCCGAATATAAAAATGGATTGACCTTGACTTTGTTTTCTTCGTATTTTTGTCTGTTTTCCAACTGTAGCTACAAGACTACGCTTCAGTGGTAGCTATTTATGCAAATTGCATGTACATATTTTTTCACATTATGATAAATTAATGTTGATTAAAAGAGGCCTCTTTTAAAAATCGTATAGAAGTTCTATTCTTTCTTAACTTCCACCACTGTAGAAGCCACTCTACAAATGTAGCTATTTAGTTAGTTGATTGGTTTTCAGCCAATATGATATCTGTTACATTTCGTACATTGTTTTCAAACACTGACAATTGCCAGTTTGATTTTCCTACCTCAATTTACAGCTATCATATTATTTGACTCTGCAAACTTAATGAAGTAAGTTCCCCTTCTGATTGGTTTTTAATGGTCACGTGCATTGTTCTACACAGCATCCATCTAACCATTTTTTTGTACTGCTCCAATTCTTTGCATATTCCTTTCAAAGAACCCATCTAATATAGTTCAAGAAAGTTGGACTTGGAATTGCAACACTTGCAGCCAAATTCTATCATGAGTTACTGAAAGTCTGCCAAGGAATTCTTTTCTTATGCTTAATCAGCAAGTATAGGTTATTACTCAAACATCAAATAAAATGTATTTAAATTTATAAATAAATGTAATAGTGTTGCATATAATTCACTGGGAAAAGGAGATCCAGAACAATAGAACCACTCTGGAAATGGGTTGTCATTTTTTAAAATATTAAAACATCGAATTTTCAATGATGTTGAATCTAATTTGCATCCCAGAGAGCTGATCTTATAGCAATAGCAGTTAGACTTATATACCGCTTCATAGGGCTTTCAGCCCTCTCTAAGCGGTTTACAGAGTCAGCATATCATCCCCACAATCTGGGTCCTCATTTCACCCACCTCGGAAGGATGGAAGGCTGAGTCAACCTTGAGCCGGTGAGATTTGAACTGCTGAACTGCAGATAACAGTCAGCTGAAGTGGCCTGCAATACTGCACCCTAACCACTGCACCACCTCGGCTCTTAATGCTCTAGTAGAGAATCTTAGACAAATGATTCAGAATGTTTAGGGCATCAGTCGCAGAACATTAGGTATGTGATTTCTATTGCCAATATAATAGTAGCAAAGAAGCTGCTCAGCAAATAATTAGGTCATTATTAGCAGATAGCATCTTTACATAGCTGCTACAGCACAGTACATTAGTAGGTAGCTACCTACTAATGCAATTGCCCTTTACCCTCATCTTAGCACTCTGATAAGCACTAAATGTCTGATAAGCACTAATGTCTGAGAGGATGGTCATGGCAATAGTGTGGAACACTATATCTGAATTTATAAGATAAATTTCTAATACTACTACCACATATATTCTCTTAGTATTTATGGCTTCTGTGTCAGATGTAACTGGCTTGATGTCTATGGAGATTCTTAGTCATCCACAACATAGTTGTCCCAGGGGTGCTTTTTCAGGAACTAAATCTTGTTTTTCTTTGAAGACATCTTGTTTGTCTTTGAAGACATTTCTCTTCTTATCCAAGAAGCTACTTCAACTCTGACTGGATGGTGGGGAATTCCTCTTGAAAAAGCATCTTTGGGACATGTGTTAATTGGCTTAATAGCTGACATAAAAAACCTCATCAAGCCTGGAGTTGGCCTCTCAGATGCCACCACTAGTTTTGAATCTCATTCCAGTTTGAGGGCAATAAACAAATGAAGGATATTTTGCATAGTGTGGGATAGGCACAAGAGGCAGTAAGTTATATTAAATTCTAATTAAGTATTATAATAATTCAAGCAACTCTGCAGTTATTATTCAGAAACAAAGTTCACTCAGAAACTGTTTAATATTCTTTGTAGGATGGTAGGTAATGCTCGGTTATAATCGCTAATTATTGGTAAAAGAGGTGGAAATCCTAACCAACAGACAGGCTTTCTAAACATTATTTTTTTCTTTCTCAGAATTTAGTCCCTGTTGTTTAAGATATAGATGTTTTATGAGTTAAGAATGAAAAGCATAAACTCTTGAAATG
Organism: Thamnophis sirtalis; assembly: GCF_051295495.1. Taxonomy (NCBI): domain Eukaryota; kingdom Metazoa; phylum Chordata; class Lepidosauria; order Squamata; family Natricidae; genus Thamnophis; species Thamnophis sirtalis. Next base: position 49,430,417 of record NW_028261391.1, read on the forward strand.
TTAAATTTATTTTACGTATATGCATGTATATATGAGTGTGTATAATATAAACATATACATATACACAGTCTTGATACCCAACATTATACGTAGATTATGCAATAAAACTAATGATGAAATTTGGTATATTTGAAGATTTGTTGTAGCTAAACAAAACTAATTAAACCTTGGAGGCTTTGATAAATGTATGATATAAAATTGAAGTTTTTGACTTGGGGTATGTTAGAGGAATAGGACATGAATAATTACTTTAAGTTTGTTAAAATATGCTCTTTTCCAATGTGTATGTTGGGCTATTTTTATATATTGCAGACTATATCCCTGACAACCCATTCATGCATGTTTTCTACAAAAAATTGCTCATTTACCTGTGCACCTACCTTATTCAAGGATTTGTGATTAGGAAGATGGTGAATTGACCACTTGAGATATCTTTATTAGGTCTATAAAAAAGACATATAGGATCAAAGTTGAAGGCTGAGAATGTTTTGTCTTAAAATTGACTATGATCTTCTAAAAATATTTTTAGTGAGGGAATTATTTGTGCTGATGATTTCACAAACATAGCATTTTGAACAAAGCAATGAGGCTATGAGATATTTGTGAAATAAACATTTGGGGGACAGATAATGTATTCCTGCTGCATTTGGGGATCAGAATTTACTCCACTCAAAGGTACTCCATGTGCTGTCTGAGGGCAAATAGGGCATTTTGATTGCTTCAGGATTTTCTATTACATCAGGGTGTATATAGTGAGCCATTTTACATCTCTAAATACATGGGTGACAAAGTTGTTTTATCAACAAATCATAGAAAATAGTATTTATTTGTAGTTTATTGGCCATCATTTGTTTTACTAGGATGGGCTGTCCTTTTTCCTGTGTTATCTATTAAATCTTGAATATATAACTTGGAGCTTCAAAGAAATCTAGTTGTGTTAGAAATGTACATAATTAGAGTATAGCCACATATATATTCTGACAGCACTGCAATACCTTCTAACATCTGATTTTATATATAGACACATTTTATACAATCATAAGTAATTTTACAATTGCTGTTGCCTTCTTTTCAAATTATTGTTACATGTAAGAAGTTGTCTGGCAGGTTTCCAGAACTATTCATTTAATCTTTTGCAATAAAATATTCTTTTGCATACATGCTACTTGCATTTTCAAGCAAGAATAATTGTTTTGACATACCATACTCACTTGTGAAAGGCCTTCCATGCTGCTTGTGTTACTTTAAACCAGCTAACCACTAGCAATCTTATAAATGTTATAAAGACTGTAATAGTTTAATTTAAATGCACAAAAATACATATTTAGCAATTCAATCAATCAGAATAGAGCTAGAAGGGACCTTGGAGGTCTTCTAGTCCATCTCCCTGCTCAAGCAGGAGACCCCATGGACATGCAGTCAGGGGAGGCAGGGGAGGCAGGGCCTCACCACTGTCATCATGAAAAGAAAAAAAATTTAAAAGGAAAAAGGCTGAGCTAGTTGCTGCCAGAGTCACAGTGGATGACTCTGCTTAGTGCTTAACTGCAGGAGGAGGCAAGAGAACCACATGCCTCCTTTAGTCTATCTTTATGATCATTTAAGCAGAGTTAAGCAAGGATTAAAAGGCGAAAAATTCCTTATGCAGAGGAGGCACGTGGTTCTCTCACCTCCTCCTGCAGAGGGCACTATTTTAGAGGCTTTTTTTAAACACTTAAGCAGAGTCATCCATTGGGGACTCTGGCAGCAGCTAATCCAGCCTGACCAGCAGTTCTTGCCTTTTTTCTTTTTACATTTTTTTACATTTTCATCATGGCAGACAAGAGGAGAGTTGAAATCCTCGGTGAAACACGTCCCGCTGTATGGCCGGCGTGGCGGCATGGCTTTAAAGAGAGCGGTGTGTGTGCGCCCTCATGATTCAGTGCAGCCACTCCATCCTGTTAAACTGCCTCACGGTTAAAAAAAAAAGGAAACTCTGCCCGACTTGGGTTTAATGAAGGCGGCACTCTGCACATGCCCAGAGGACCTCCCCGCTTTTGCAACCAAGGAGGCACGCTGGAGAGGGAGCGGAAAGTGGGCTCGTCGTCACGTGATGGCTTTCTCTTTCGATGCCCGCCGGTCCCTTTAAACCCTCTTTTTGTCATGCAAGTTGGGAGGAGATGGATGGAGGGAGGCTGGAAGGTGGCGGGGGCGCCCCTTGTGCTGCTACTTCTCGGAGTGCTGTGCGCAGCTTGCTCGCCTGAGTCTCTCCGGCCGTTCTTCCGCCTTGACTCAGAGGCCGCTGAGGGAGGAGGACCGAGCTGGGGGGCCCCCACCCCACCATCCATGCCTCTACAAGCCAGGTAAGAAGCGCTGCGTCCCCCCACCTCTGACTGTCACACTATCACAAACAGTACCATACCATATATTATCACATTGTGTATGTCTATATATTTCATTTATCTGAGATTATCATTAATTGTCACTTCTCCCAGCAAACTAGACTGGAAAAAGATAAGCAGGCACTCAGGGATATTAGACCTTCTGATAAATAGATTTATTGTGGAAAAGATAAAAAAAATAGTCCCAATTATTGCTGTGTATCAAAATACAAAACCTATTTATAGTTAAATTAAATTCTGGTACCTCTTTATTCCTCTACGCCCATATGGTATGACAAGGTAGAAGCTTAACTTTTTTGGGTAGGGGAAAAAGTTTCCACCTGTTTTCCTTGAATTTCTAATAGACTGATCTGGCATGGGCTGTTTGCTTGTTACCATCTGAGATCTCTCTCTCAGGCACCTGCGTAACGCTCCGCTGGGCAGCTGGAGCATCACAGAGCCTCGCGGAGGTGCTAAGACACATGCATGTGTCCATGTGGACGCTGCTGGGCCCGTTCCAACGATACCGGTTGGAATGGGATCTAGAACCCACCACTGATTTCTACTTAAATGGTTTACTAATTTAGGCACTAGCAAATCAGTAAAACAGACTCAGTTTTGTCCTTTTGTTCCCCCGTGGGAACCCCTCCCCCTACTTTTTCTGGCCCTATGCAAGTGGCTTTGGAAATGCTTTAGCACAGTGGTGTCAAACTTGTGTCGTCACTTCATCATCATTTGACATATCACAACTTTTTCCCCTTTCACTAAACTGGGGATGGGCTTGGCCATCGCATGAACATCCGGCCCCTGGGCTGCTAGTTTGAGAGCCCTGTTTTAGCAGCTTCTTTCAGTTGCTGGTACATTTCAAGGCTAGTATACTTTAGTTTATTTTCTAATTTTAGAATTGGTTAATACTATGTATTTCCCACTGTAATTGTGAAAACAGTTGTGAATGTCCAAATGATACAAACATAGGTTTAAAAAAAGTTAAAACATAAAATGCTAGAATTACCTGTGCACGTTTGTACTGAAGAGTGGATATTTTCTTTGTGCAGATTTAACTGGTATAACTTTTCTCCTAGGCATCAATGCCTGGAATAAAGCCACACTTCGGTAGCTTTAGACTTACATTTCTGTTGCTCCGCATGCTTCTTTTTTCAGAAGAAACTTTTTTTTATCTTCAGACCAGCCAATCAGAAACCATTATAAATGCTACTGTACACTATGACAAGAGTTGTTATCATTACACATGGCTTTCATAAAGGTGAATAATTGGAATAAGTTTTGGCAGTTATTAATTAGCACCATTACACAATCAGTTCACATTCTAACAGCATTAAGCATACTTAATCAGTCTATTATCATTGAGAGTAGAAAGAGCTTTCCCTAAAGCAAATTACAAGACACCTTTGCAAGAATACATTTGACTACTTACAATCAGCTGGCCACTCAAGGTGTATGTGTTTTGAAGTACTTGTGATAATAAATGGATATAAATAAGAAACAGCTGTTAAAATCCTTTAGCTAGCATGCACTTTTGAAATATGTAACTTCTCTCAGGTGGATAACTAATTCATTTAACTATAAGCTTTTGACTAGATGTTAAAATCTGGCACTAGCTTATGGAAGCTAGTTGAGTTACATAATAACAAAACTGATTTGCAATTAATGTAAGAGGATGGAGATAATTCCCAGTGGCATACTCTAAAATGAGATATGAAAATTTCATTTTAATGTTCTCATAAGGAGGGCAAAAAGTATAGTAATTAGTAACATATGGGAGTTTTGAACAGAAGTTCCATCTCTGTGAATTAAGTAGTAATTTCTGCGGCTTCTAAAGGCAATGTATGCCAATTCAGATATTCACCTTATGACCTAAATCATATGCACAGAACTCAACAAGCAACCATATATGGTAAAAGAAAAAATGCAATAACAAGAAACTAAACCAATGAAGAACAAAATACTGATCAGGGAACATTGGAAAAAAGGGAAAATTACAGAACACTCAACTATGAGATGAATATACATCAAATTCTTTACGTATCCATGCATATATGATGTTTGTATATGATATCACCTCTAAAAAATAATTTATAAGATTGATATTTCAAGCATGATAAGAAAAATATCCAGAATTTTCTTTTAGATCTTGTTATTAAAACACGATGGTAATTGTTTGGAAGGTAAATCTATAGAACAATTTTGAAAAAGAAAGCTCTTTTTGAGGAATAGAGATTAATTCTGGCTCTCAGTGTTCTATTCATACCATTCTGGCTGGGTTGTTTGATATAATAGTGCAAATAAATCACACAAATAGAATTAGGATCCACCAGAATACAATGGCATCATTGCATTAAGTAAAATCAAGGTAGTCAGCCTGAAAGTAAATGCTTGCTTTTTGAGGGCACCTCAGATATCACTTCAATTTCATCAGTAAACAGTACCAGTAGTCTTTCCTTAATAGCAATTAGGACTTGGCACTCCATTGCTAACCAATGTGATAAAGTGGTGTAATGTCACATGACTGGCCCAACTTATGACAGCAGTTTCAACAGTTCCAGTTGCTCTTCTCAGTTGAATCCCATACAGTTGCAGCACCCTGCGGTCACATGATTGCCATTTGCAACCTCTTGCCATCTTTCCCATTGACTTTACTTGCTGGAAGCCAGCAGTGAAGATTGCAAATGACAATTATGCATCTACGATGCCTGCAATGTAATCGGGAGCTGGTTGCCAAGCACCCAAATTGTGATCACATTTTTGCAATTCGCAATTCACTGAAAAGCATTTTACCAAACATAAGTGAGAAACTAAGGTTTTTTTAATGGTCTATCAAGTCAAGTAAAAGTAGTCAAGGAAATAAATATATTAGGTGGCTTTGCTGTGCTTTATCTCAAAGGAAAAGAAAGGCTTGCTTGGATTTTTCTGAGCAGTAGAGTACATTACATTTTATCTGTAAGGATCATTCACCATTTTCAATAAAAAGTATCAGTACTCAAAAATGCATAATTCTGACTTCCTGTGGGAGGAGCTGTCGCCGAGGAGCTTAACGAAGCCCCTCTTAAAGATCTGGTCTGTATATCTAATTAAGATCAATAGATATCATCCCTTTCTGGCAGAAAGGGACAGGCAGAAGCTCAGGTGTTAGGATTTATTCGTAGTTCACAGCCCTCTTCTTTTTTTGGGGGGGGGGGCTGCGAACAGAGAATGGATCCAACGTAACTGAGCTTTTATCTCCAGCCATTTCTTTACAGCTGCCTTTTTGCAGCCCTAGACAGCTGACTTCCGCACTCAGGACAATGATAAATTGCTTTTAAGATAATACGAGCGGGCCGCACATCTGTGATGTGTTTTTTTTTTTTTAACTATCTAAACACCAGCCTTGTTTTTCCTTTGAACTTCTCTGCGCAATTGGGACATAAAATGGCGTTTTTACTGTGTTGGTGATTGATGACGTAATTAACTGGCTTTATTTCCCCGGAGACCGCTACTCATTAATGAGCAAAGTCTACAAATAATTTATTGAGAACTGGCTAGCTGAAGACACTGTTTATCTGTCTATTCTCAGATTATATTTATAATGCCTCCCAAGTCTAAACAGGCAAAAAAAACCTCCCCCCTTGTGCCTAAAGAACTTGCTACCAAATCGCTGCCTTTGTCTCCTACGCCATCTACTGGAGATTTCTTGACACAGGAGCTTCTCTTTCAAATAATTAATGACTTTAGAAAAGAAATTCAAGAATTTGTGTTGGATTTATGCGATAAAATACATGCCAAAATTGCCCAGATAAATGCGAATACGTTTGAAGTCACGTCTACTTTAACAGATTATGTTGAAGAAATGGAGACGAAATTGGAATCTTTGGAGAGGGTTAATCTTAATTTGTCTTCTAATATTCAAGCTTTACAACAAGAGATTATTAATAATCAAACACAACTTACAATGATGAATTATAATACAAGGGCGTTTGCAATAAGAGTCAGAGGATTGCCTGAAAAGAAAGGAGAAAATTTGAAACAGACTTTTGTAGAAGCTTTCAGCCAAGTGGTGGGAGGCCCAGGACTTAATTGTGACTGGAATATTCGAAAAATCTATCGCCAAAATTCGCATGTAGCAGAGCAACGACAGCTTCCAAGAGACATAATTATATATTTTTTCACAAGAGAATCCAGAAATGCGATTTCACAAAAGTTCTATAATAGCAAGCTTCAAATTGATGGCCACGATCTGCTCGTCTTTAAAGATATCCCGCTTCAAATGCTGTACGCAAGGAGAAGTTATACTTTTTTAACCCAAGAACTCAGAAATCGTCAAATAAAGTATAAATGGGAGGCTCCAGTTGGAATTACAGTTACATTTGAAAATCAAAGAATTCGTATTAATTCTGTTTCGGAAGCTCGGGACTTTTATTATAAAACTCTGAAGGCGGGGCTTCCTGACTCACTCGGAAACGCGGAAGGACAAGGTGAAGGAAAGACAAGCAGCAACTCACTTGACTACAAGAAGGAGGGAGTTGCTCTCCCCCTACTGGAGAGGCAGAAGAGCGGAAACTGAGGATTCAGTTATATCTTCAAAGCAGCGGGACACGTGGTTATAAGGCAGAGGGTTGCCTTTTCTTTCCGGAAGGACAGAAGAGTAAAGAATACAGACCCAGCGACGTTTTTAAAATACTTTCTAAGCTTTTGGACTGATTAAAACTTTAGGATTTCTGTTTGGTATGAAATGGTAAAGCTGTGTACTGATACGGGACTTTTACAAGACTTATTTGAGTTTAAATCCAAACTGCGCATGAAGTGTTTTCTGGGAGGAAAGCGGGGACTAAGATTTATTTGAATTGCGGTTTGGGGTGAATGGAGTGTGGAGCAGAAAGGAAGGTGGAGAGGGATATTGATGAAGGAATCTTGGGATTGAACGAACTGGTATGAATTTTGGGCATATGTTTTGCGAATTTACATGTCTGAAGTATAATATAAAAAGCTCAGGATTTTAAAGTGAAGAGCGAGATCCTAATCTTATGCAATTTGGGCTTGGGAGGAATGGAGACGTGAAACGAAGGATAGGAAGATGAGTAGCGAAAGTATGAAGATAAATTGATTTTTGTATAAACTAATATTTGAATATAAGGTTAAGAAAGATTATCTGGAGATTCTACAGGAAGATGGGGGTAAATATCAAAGAAGTAAGGGACGAGGACAAAATATAAATGGAATGACTCACACTGTTCAAAATTTGAAGAATGATGGGAGGCTGAGCATAATGCAAAAGAGTTTTCAATTTTATTTTATTTACTTTTTTGTTTTTGTTTTCTTTTTCGGAGTGTTCTTTTTATTTTATTTTCATTATTATTGTTAATAAGATATTTCGAAGGTGAATGGTACTGAACTGTGCCGGGTGTGTGACCTGGGAAGTCGGAGGGGGTTAGGGAGGGGGGTTCATTGGGGGTGGGTGGGTGGGTGGAGATATAGCTTCAATATATAGAACAAGAAGAATACACTTGTATACTGCTGTTCCTTATCTTTTCTTTTTATTTTTCTCTTTCTTTTTCTTATTGCTTTTTTCTTTCCTTTTTTTTTTTTCTGGGTGTAAGGAATAGAGAAATGCACCATAGTGAGAAGTAGAGGAAAAGGAGAGGGAGAAGTAGGGAGGGAGGAAGAGGGGAATGTAAGGAGGATGAGAGGGGAAGGAGGGTGAGAAAGGCGAGAAAGGAAGATAGGAGGGGAAAGGGAAGTAGGAGGGGTGATCGTTGGAGGGAGAAAGGAAAGTTGGAGGGGGAGAAGAAGGGGTGTGTGAAAGTGATAGGTGGGGTTTATGAGTTGTGTGTTGGTTGGGGTTTTTTTGTTTTTTGTTTTTCTTACGATTATTATATTATTATTGCTAATATCCAGTATATAAGTGAATGTACAAAATTGAAAATGAAAATGAATAAAAACATTTAAAGAACAAAAAATGCATAATTCTGAAGCATAAGCAATGGTAAGCAATAAACTGTTGATTTATCTCTTTCTTAAATTCCTATCTTTCCCACCATATTCACTCCCTCTCAATAAACAAATATGTTAATGAGTGCACAGACAGCTCTTGTTAAACCTGTAGAGCTTCTATCCAAAGAGTTGTATATTGGCACAATTAGTTTCTATACCATGATTGCTGCAGATTAAGCAGCTCTTTCAGTGAAATTCAGTAAAATCACTGAAGGCTACTATTGGCCTTGAAACAAAAATACACAGGTACTAATACTTGAAAACGTTTCTGTATTCTACGTCCACCTCATTGACTTTAGAGAGCAACTGATAAAATGACAAAACAGCATGACCTGATGAATCAAAAGTAGGCAAGGTTTTTGCAGTCAAAAGCTCAGTATATTGTGTTGTATATTCAGAGGATTGCATAATCTTATCTAATCACCAGATCGTGGCATCTTATAGTGAATGGGGGAAATTCTATTTCAAATGTACAGAAATTGAATGGATTAAGATACAATTTGCTGACCTAAATCTAGGAGACAATAGGAGTCTAGAAAATCGAACACAGATAAAGATAAACATTCAGAAGTATAGATTTCTCCTTTCGGGTGAGTCTCCACTTTGCTTTTACTGGTTTTTTCTGTACTTACTAAAAATGCAATTTTCTCCAATAAACAGTTTATGTCAAGGACTTCTCAAAAACTCTGGACATTTTCAAATGTGTTTCCCTTCCTGGAGATTAACTCTTTTCTTAAGCGAGTTTCAATCAAATGATCATTTCTTAATCCTGCAATTTTCTCCATAATTTTGCAAATCATTGACTTCATGGAGTTAGTTTATATGACAAAATGCTAAAGTGATCCTTTTGCTGCCCTAACCAGCTCCCTTTTTAAGGTTCAATTGTAATGTACTGATTCAGTTTCAAAGTTATGTATTTTTACTACCCCCATTTAGTAGGTTACTTTGATGACAAATGGTATGGTTTCTGTTAATAGAAAGGAGAAAAAAGTCTTGAGTTTTTATTTCTGTTCTGCTGAGAAAAGTTTGCTATACAGAAACAGGCTCTGTCCTTATACATTTTCCAAGTCATTTTGAAGAGAATTTCCTTAAGATGGGTCCATAGCAGAACCTCCTGGACCCACCGAGCCTAGCTCCCTAGGAAATGGAACCTGCCCATGCCTTCTGAATTATATGTTTATTATATGAGCTCTGGTGGCCCATTGGTTACAATTCAGTACTGCAGGCTACTTCTGCTTACTGCCGGCTGCCAGCAATTTGGCTGTTCGAGTCTCACTGGCTCAAGGTTGACTCAGCCTTCCATCCTTCCAAGGTCAGTAAAATGTGGAGTCGGATTATTTGGGGAAACTGCTTAGAGAGGGATGTAAAGCAATTTAAAGCAGTATATAAGTCTAAGTGCTATTGCTATTATGGAATTCTAAATGAAATATACTTCATTTTTCATTTATTCTGATGAACACAGTGTCTTTGAAATGTTTGTTCTTCCTGAGGCATTATAAGAAGGAACTCCACATTTGATATTTGAATTTATATAGTGGTTGTCTGTTATAAGAATTGTATCTAAAATTGTCCAGTGAAAAAATGGTTTTTCTCTTCCACCTTTTGTAATTCCCAAACTTTACCAGTTCTTTATCAATCCATTCTTAAGGATAGAGAATGCTGAAAGTGGATTTTGAATGATACAGATTGAAATAAATATTTGAATATTTAAGGATGTAATTGTTCTTTGATGGCTTATGGAGTGGATAAGTACTAGAAATAATAGTGAAGATCTGCATGTCTAACTGTGATAACTTCTTTAGGTTTTATGTACAAATGTTCTTCCCATGTGAATATCTCATATCTCAAAGAAACTGAATAGAGTCTGAAGCAAAAATAGGTGTCTAAAAGACACATGCTTCAAGCTATTAATTTTATATAGCTATGGCCCTAAATGGCCATGTTTAAATAATTAATTTATAGAGTTGTTGCTTAAAAGATAAATTTATGAAATAGTAATGACCTCCTAATTTGCATCATCATTGACATAATGCTAAGTTGGAATTTGGGGCATTAAGAGCTGAAGGATGACTTACAATTTATGATGGATGAGCAATGTAAGAAATGAATATCTTACCTTAGTTTCTAGACCGTGCCAACACATCCATCATCAGGGCAATTTCTTTCTGTTTCACCTGAGCACTCTTTTGTTGCTTAGAAATAGTGAAATATTCACCTCAAATGAGTGAACAGAAGGATGGCAATGGCTGTGCGTATCTCTGAAGGGTGAACAAAGAATTCTTGAATAAGCTTTTAGTAAAGTTGATACATAGTAGAAAACTTTGTGGTTTGCATTTATATATCCATATGCATATTTTTCCATATACATGTTTTTCTAGTGATTTCTGCTTTTTATAGTTTTGACTTAAAGTAGCTACTATGCAATCAAATAAAAATATCTTTAAATGGTCTTATGGTTTACCCTCCTTTAAGCTATATGTTATGAAGTATTTGAAATACCTAAAATATTTTGGAATGTTCAATAATCTTTAAGTAGCTTTTTCTTCACTGGTGCTTCTTCAGATGTAAGGTTGCTATTGATAAATAATATATGTCTTATATTTGCAAATGAACAACCAAACACGTATTTTCATTTTCATTTCTATAAAATACTACAGCTGATACATTTTGACAAGTCAGGTCACCTTGAACAAATTCCGGATGAAGATATTTACAGCATGGTGTGTGTGTTTGTGTTAATAACCCAATTTAATTTAGCTGAATATTTTAGCTACATCAAAAAACAAAAAAAATGTAATTTTAATAATAAGAATTACATAATCCATATTAGGAAAAAAATAATTGTTGTATATCACTTCTGGAAAGGTTTCTGAACTATGCTTAATATCCATAGTAGAGTTTTGTGCCATTTTCCATTTGAATCATATTTTAGAGCATATAAGATGGCACTAGTTGGTAACTTCTTAAAGTAGCTGCAGCTAACAACGGGACTGCACAGCTGCCTCTTTTCAAACTATGGTGTGATATTAGGAACAGGTACCTAATAACTTAAGGATTTGCTATTAGGCCCTTTTGTAAAATTCAAAGTGCTTTGCGATTCTAGTATGTAGAAAGTATAATGAAAAATCTGACTTTGCAGCATTACTTATGCCTAGCATATGTGTTGATCTCATTGTGGTTATTTTTGAATAGACTTACAAGGATTATAATGTCAGTTTATTAATCAAGAACTGAGTAAGAATATTGCAATATTTTGAATGCTGTAACCCAGGGGTGTCAAACTCGATTTCATTGAGGGCTGCATCAGGGTGTGTTTGACCCTGGAGGAGCTGGGCGGGGGGCATGGCTAGCTTGAAATCACTTTTGTCAGGGGCGCCTGTGATGGCCTGAATGGTCTGCCAGTGAAAATGGGCTCTCAAGCTACAATGGCATCCTGCAATACTCTACCAGCAAAAATGGAGCTGGGGGGGGGGGGAGCTGCACACAGCCCTTGCAAGTTCCATTTTCACTGGCAGAGGCACCACAGGCCAGTCCTTTGCTGTTTCGAGGGCAGCCGCATGGGCCATATTTAAGCACCCTGCACACTGGATCTGTCCTCCAGGCTTGAGTTTGACACCCCTGCTGTAACCTACTGATATTTCTGCTACTATTAAAACTGATGTGAATATATTTTGAAGACTGTCGACCTGAATGTGATTTTGATTTTATTTCTGTATTTTTTTTAAAAAAAATAAGCATGTTGGAAGAAGCATAATTGAGAAACCCTAAGGTAATGATGTGGACAATTATAAAAGAAATAAATGTCAAGAAATATAAACTTTGAAATAGATTTGTCTAATTTCATTTGAGAAAGCTGTGTTTCATATTTGTATTGCATTCTGAGCACTATCCTACCTTGAGATAATTACTTGTACAATAACTGGTTGTGTTGGTGAATATATAACAATGCAATTTAGAGGAATATATGCTAACACATACAGCAGCTGCCCTGAACCAATGCTAAACAATTGCTCAGTGCAGGAATCCAAATTAAGCATCTGTCCAGTTTTTACTTGAGAATTTCTAATTAAAAAAACCATTTCTTTTTGGAAATTGGCAGTATTGTTAAAGGGCTCCTGCTATTAGGAAGTTTATAGAAAATGAGACATCCTCCTTCAGGCTTCTCAAGGCTAAACATACATGTTCCTTTAATCTTGTCTCACAGGACTTAATTTTCCAGTCCTCTGATCACCTTTGTTGTATTTTATGCACCTGCTTCAGTTGCCTTAAACTTGGCACAATACCTAAGGGGGATACACTCAGCAATTACATATATATGACTAAGTCATGAATCCTGCTTCTGCTAGTTTGGAAAGGTGAACCTTTAAACATAAATAGCTTGCTAGATAAATGAAAGCTGGTTGTTATATTTAATTACATAGTTTTCTGTAATATGTCTAGAATAGGGACTCATCTTGCAGTGGTAATTATTCTTAGCATACGCATCTGAGCAAGATTATGTTCTGGTAATTGGCTTTGAATCTATTTTATTTTACTAATCTTTTAATCTAATCCTTTCCATCAATGTCTGTATATAAGTAACAGGGATGGGTTCCTGCCAGTTCTAACCTCTTCTATAGAAGAGGTTCCACAAATCTACATTGCCGTTTAGAACCGGTTCCAGCTCCTTTCCCCCGCCTGTCCGCACATCATTAAGATGAAGAAAGATAGGAGGGATTCTGGGAGTTGAAGTCCACAAGTCTTAAAGCTGTCAAGTTTGAACATCCCTGGGGTTTTTTTCTAAAGGTTTAGGGGTGCAAGGGTCTTGTAATTTGACAGCTTTAAGACTTGCGTGCTTCAATGCCAGAGTTCCTGAGCCAACATGACTGGAGAAGGAATTCTGGGAGTTGAAGGCCACAAGTCTTAAAGCTGTCAAGTTTGAACACTCCTGGGTTTTTTTTTCTCTAAAGGGTTAGCTGCAAGGGTCTTGTAACTTGTTTCTGAGCCAACATTTTGTTTGCTAAGCAAGAGCTTTGTTAAGTGAGTTTCACCACATTTTACATGTTGGCCATGCCCACCCAGTCACATGACTGCCAAGCCACTCCCACTCAGTCACATGGCTGGCAAGCCACTTCCACGCGGTCACATGGCTGGCAAGCCACTCCCACCAATCACATGGCCAGCAAGCCACTCCCACAAAGCAGGCCACACCTACAGAAGAGATTCTAAAAAAATTTGAAATCCACCACTGATAAGTAAGTATAAGTATAATCTTTATTGTCATTGTACTTAAATACAACAAAATTGGTTTTAACCTCACTGGTGCAAAATTATAACAGAAAGAAAAAAAGAAAGAAAAAGAAAAAAAAACCTAGCTTGTGCATGGAGTGATTGTGGTTGTATTTAAAAGTCTCACAGTCCAAGGATAGAAACTATCTTTAAACCTGTTCGTTCGACTGGCTATACTTTGATGTCTTCTGCCTTATGGTAGACGTGCAAAGAGACACTGACCAGGGTGTGAATCATCTCTGAGTATCTTCCATACTTTGCTAAAGCAGAAAGATCTGGCGATGTCAGAGGGCAACCAATGGTTTCTTGTGCCTAATTGATCATTCTCTGTAGTGCCTTCCTGTCTGCAGCTGTTAAACCAGCATACCATACTGTAATACAATATGTGAGGACACTTTCTATGGTGGACCATATATTGACGGAGTAATACAGACATGCTAGAAATAAAGAGATTGAGCTCCCTTTTTTGCAGCCTGCAGTGGTGCTGTTAGATGGGAGAAGATGTGGAAAAAAATGAGAATCAAACATTGCTGCATTGTTCATTACTTGTGTAACTTCTGACCAGTTTTAGACAATGCGGTATTACTGACAGTGTCTCTTAATGGGAAATTAATGAATAAGCATGCAGAAAAATATATTAGGATGAATCTGAATCATTTGGCATTTCTTATGCTTCATTGGGCAAACATAACTACTTTGGAAAGTGTGGGGACTATGTTGTACTTTCAAACTCTCTATTTCATCTAACCCTCAAAGCAAGGCTATTACTTCTGTTACAGAATATGGTGTGTAATTATACCCAACTCAAAACTAGCCCATTGTACAAGGAATACAAACATTATTTGTAATCAAGTCAATATAAGACCGCCTTCTTCTCAACTGCAGCTTCTTGGACAGGTTGTGAAACTGAGTGGATGCGGAAAGGGAAGAGGTAGTTATATATCTAGTATTCAGACTAATTTTATTGAAGTCTAGTATCGTGTCCTGAACATTTCTGAAATGTATTTGTTAGCTAATATTGTTGAACAGCAATTTGTTTATTTTGTAGAAAACACTAGATGTGTGAACCTTGTACTTTGGATAAAACCCAAAAATCACTGATCCACATTCAGAAGGAAGCATTAGTTTATAAATATCCTATCCTTTTGCATAATTCCTCTCATGCCATGTTTAAATGTTGGGGAAAGAGTAGATATCAAGGGTTTATTATTTCTACAAATATATCACAGTTAGGGTAAAAACAATCCAAGTTACATACCTAGTTTGTAGCTGTTTTTTTAAAAATAACATTTTAATAAAATCTTAGTTTTCAACCTTTTTTTAATAATATGTTTTTATTTTTTATTTTCAAAACAAACATCCTTCTTTACATGCTGTAGAAAGTATATCAGTTGGTTACAACAAGACTTTTATGCATCTCTTCCACGGTCAACAAACATAATTCATATTAACTCAAGTATTTTAACTAAGATATTTATGCATATTACCATCATCATATCTCCATTTTCATTTGACTATAATTATTTAAACGTCCTTGGTATAAAATATACCAAGATTTAATACATAACTACATACTGGCTTTCATTTACTATTTCTAAAATCCTCCATTGACACTGAATCCTTATGTCCTATTCTAGCTAAACATCCATAATATTTAATAACAAAATTTTCTAATCCTCCTTTCCAAATCACTGTTTACAATTTACATACAGTTTCCTTATGTTGTACCCATACCTATATATATATGTGTGTCTGTGTCTGTCTGTGTGTGTGTGTGTGTATACGTTGTTATGCTTATCCCTCCTTTATTTAACTATATCCTGTATCATAACATTTCCACTTAATAATCAAGACTTTTACTGTATCTAATTTAGTTCTTTTTTATTAACCTTTATATATAATCCAAAAGGATTTCTAATCTTCCTTTCATGGGTACCATTCAATATTCATATACAATTATTACTCATCATGACACTACACATTGTAGACAATAGTAACATTATCAATTATTTATTTGACTATATCTATTGTCACTAAATTCACTGTTTAACTAGTTTTAAATTATACTCTTCCATCTATCAACCTGTATCTTTCCAGTAGCAAAACAGTCTCATATCTTCTGCCATTTGTGGTGTCAATCCTCTAATCATCTCCTTAATCAACTTTGTATGGATTCCTCTTAGCAACTCCTTGCTTATAAAATCTCTCATGTAATCTTGATGCCTTCTTCTGTTTCCTTAATCAGCTTATCTTTGATTGTCAGTGGTGTTATCAATGATATTGCTAATAAAATTTATCTAAGTCCATAAACTTTTGTTTTTTCTTCTTCTGTATCTTGCCATCTGGGATAAATTTCCCCTCCATTTAGTTCCTCTTTCAATATTCCACTCTTTCCATTTTCAGAGACAAACCAATCACCATAAATATCAGCAAATTTAATTTCTTTATATTCATTTTCCGCTTCAATTTTTTTAGATTTAACCACCACGTTTTCCACTTGATAAACATCCTCAACTTCTTCATCATATTTTGCTGTTAGATGCTCTGTCTTTCAGCTTCTTCTCTATCCTCTCATATGTATTTGATAATTTCTGTATTTCTGAGAATATTTTTTGCAGACTTATTTCTTTCTGCTGTTGAAATTGTGCCATTATCTCCAACTAACAAACACAGCTACTCTGGCTTGGAAGGTTAATAAAATTAAGCATAGATTCACAATAACGTTTTGTTTTCACTTTTTTCTGGTTAAAGATATACTTCAAAGGGACATCTGTGTGCTTTCCTTTTTATCACTCTCTATAACCAATCAGTGAGACCTTGTAGTGCTAAACCAAAATAATCAGTGAGAGTAAAAAGAGTGTTTTGTTTCCAATACACAAACCTTCCAGCCTCCGAGTAGCAGTATTATGTTGCAATTTTCCTTGTTTCTTTTTGTATCTTTTTTGTATTTCAAGTTTTTTTTTAAAAAAGTCTGATTCTTAAATGAGTTAGGAGAACACTCACAGTAATGAAAGAGGAAGATTTTAGTCCATACGTTACAGAGAATAATAAAAGAAAAAAATAGAAGAAGAAAACTTAATCCATTCGCATTAAAAGGCTTGCATAAATCCCATCCATGAAGATAGCAGTTAAAAAGTAAGATAACCCCCTGTCCAAAACCATTCCAAATTTAATTCCACCGCTTATTTCTTCTGTTCTTCAATTTAAATTAATTTTTAAGTTTTTAATAGGTAATTAGTATGTATGTATGTATGTATGTATGTATGTATGTATGTATGTATTTATTTATTTATTTATTTATTTATTTATTTATTTATTTATTTATTTATTTAAAATGTTTTTAAACTTTATATGCTACCCATCTCATGATTTGAGGCAACTATGAATGTTTAGTTTAGTTTAGTTTAGTTTATTTGTCTGGTATGCTGCCCACTCCCGAAGGACTCCGGGCGGCTCACAATAGACAAGGGAAGGGGGATAAATAGACAAAGACAACACTTTAAAAACGCAACATTCACAATTTCCTTGGGGCTGGATGTTTCACAAGCCCCCCAGCCTGCTAGAGCAGCCAGGACTTGGTGGCTTTGTGGAAGGCCGGGAGGGTAGTATGGGTCCGGATCTCCACGGGGAGGTCATTCCAGAGGGCTGGAGCTGCAACAGAGAAGGCTCTCCCCCGGGGAGTCGCCAGCCGACATTGGCTGGCAGATGGAATCCAGAGGAGACCTAACCTGTGAGATCTAATCGGTCTGAGGGAGGAATGGCATATGAAGTGACTGAGACATATTGGACTAATCTCAAATAGACATTTAGAGCTTCTGTTCATGTTCTAAAAGCCTACTGAGTTCCCTAGGAATTATATTTTAAAAATATATCCTACACTTGCATGTACTGCATAGATAACATTTATCATAATTGGGAAAGTTGTGAACATTAAATAGACGCAGAGTCTTCAACATGAGAATCCATTAGAATCCTTTAGAATCCATTAAAATATATGGAATTAATAGATAAAAAGTAGTGACACAGATGGAATTTATATTGATTCATTTGTCCATTTTTATAATGAAAAGACAAATTTGCTGTATGATAGCTGGACTAATTGAATTTTTTAAATATGATCTTGGCAACGTAGAATGCAATAACACTTATTTCTGTAAATTAGACCAGTCACCCATTTACATAATCTCAATCAATTGCCAATTTATTAGGCTAATTAATATTCCTTTAATAATTATGATCAGTTTGACCAAAATACTGCTTTAGTTTAGGTTTAAGTATATATAACAGGCATAATCTTAAAAGTAGTATTTGTGATGAAATGTTGCAGGAGTCTGAAGTTGCAGGAGTGAGGGGCTCTTTTCCCCAACAATCTTACTGACCTCGGAAGAAGGGAAGGCTGAGTCAACTTTGAGCCAGTCCAAATTGGACCCTTGGCTATGGATAGAGTCATCCTGCAATCCTGCATTCTAATCACTGCGCTACCACGGCTCCATAATGAAGAAATTACTGTACTCTGAAGTAACTCTTTCTATGTGTCATTCTTGGTTCCGTGTGGCTACCATTAATCCTGATTCTGAACTACATTCCATCACTATATCAGGAATAAATACATTTTTAAGGTATGTAGTAGAAAACATTATGCTTACATAAACATTTGAAATTACAAACAAATATGGCGTTTCCTATTTTTTCATTCAGAAACAAAATAATGCATGAAAATCTGGCATGATAACAATTCAAATTTTATTGAGTAGCACATTAAAACATGCAATTCAATTTTAATAGGACCATCTCTGAAACAGTGAGGAGCTCACAATCAGTATGTAGACAATACAGCACCAGATGCAACAAATAAATGCCTTCCCTGAAAGCAGTTTCCAATATTTTAATTTACTCCCTATGCACCTAAAACAATGTATCTGTTTGTAGCATTCTTTGGCAAATTGTATCTATATGGGCTGAATAATTTCCTGAACAATTACTTGCAATGGTGTTCCTCCAAAGATGGATGGGATATTGCAGAGGCCTGAAAACCTGGGATATTATAATACATACAGTATGGATACAGCCTGTCTACTAAAAAGCAACAATATGTTAATATCATCTTCATTTAAGAGGAAAATGTTTCATATTTCTTGGTTTTTGTTTTGGATTTAGTATGAATGTGAAACCATGTTGTGATATAGTTTTTGTCCAGAGACGTTGATTGGAATATTATCTAAAAACTGTCACTGTCAGCCAACTTGTGAGCATTTCATTGTTGTGGGAATTGGCAAGATTTTACTCAATCTGGAAATGGGTTGGCTACTTTCCATTATCTTTGACACATATCAATGCTTTTATGTCCTTTTTCTTTATTTGGATTGCTATTAGGTGAAACTATAACATACAATATGCTAATACCATACTTTGTTCTTTGGTTTCACTGCTGAGTCAGATAGAAATTTTAATATCTTTTAACTGGATGCTGCTGAAACTGGATTTACTTCAGTGTGAGGTTTCTTTGGACCTTACTATTTTTATAGGAAAACATCTATGATAGGACACATCCTTTTCAATAAAGATAGAATTCCAAAATTGTTTAAATTTTTCCACAAAATGGGGGGGGGACACCTTCCCTTTTAAATAAGATGAAACTTGATTTTGATTACTGAACACAATACAATGCTTTCAGTAGTTATGCCAGCAACATTCAAACACAACTTATTTTATTGTCTTTTTTGCAATTATTGCGATATTTCTTAATTCCCTTAACAGAATTGATTTAATGTCTCATTGTACAATATAAAATAACTACCCTTTGGTTTTCTAATATTCTTTGACTGATTCTCTGTTTTCTCACTTCTTAGTTTAACTTAAAGGGAAAAAAAGCTAGCGGGTTGCCATAAAGAAAAGCAGGATTTCACAACCAGCATCATCAATAGCTGCATTTTGGTGCATGTTGATTCCCTATACATATTTCAAGTTCTGTCACTTTGTTTAATGTTCTTATCTCATTTTTGAGGTCAGTTATTACCCTTCCAGAAATTTGTAAATATGTCAGCCATGGTATGTTCCAGCTTTTTCTAAGTAATTCTTGCTGTAGCTTTGAACTATGAACTACCGGTATGTGGGTGAACCAAGGTTGCGTATGCAATTATAGCTTCGGTGTAATATTCGCTTATACTGCAATCATTCAAAGTTATGGCAGCATTGAATAAGGTGTACTTATGATGGGTTACTTATAATGGGTTCCTTGTAGTTGTTGCTTCACAGCTTCCCCATAGTCATATATCTCAATTTAGAAGTTTGACAACTGTCTTGCAATGGTGACAATTCAGCATATCATGGTCATGTAATTGCAATTTGCAACCTTCAATGTACTGATTTCCAACAAGCAAAGCCAATCAGGAGGCTGGCAGGAGGTTCCAAATGATACCCACATGACTGTGGGAAGCTGCCACTTCATGGGATTCATTTAGTGATGACATCTGCCAGAACTGCCATTATAAATTAGCATGGCCACATGACACCATGCCTTTCTCAAATATCTGACATTCCAAAGGACAATTGCAGCCTTGGAATACAAAGCTGACACCAATCTTTATTATGATATGGTTTAAATGCAACCATCTGAGTGCAACTGAAAGAAGAGCTCCAAGCAAATCTACAACTCTCAAGAGAACAAGTTCAGGTGGTTTTTTTTCATGGATATTAACAACGTCGAGAATTCCTTGAGAAAAAGAGACACGATAGACATTCCAGAGGAAAAAAAAAGATTTTAGTCACACATAAAGTATCTAAACTTGACTGTCTTTTGCTTCTCTGGATTGCACTCCTTTCCCTCTGGGAATTTGGACTTCATTCCACAATAGTTAACCGTGATCAACAGCTTTCTCTGTAATGCAGTTTAAAATTTGAAAGAGCAAGCTCTCTATATTTTGAATCTTGTAAAATTTTAAGTTTAATTTTTTTTGTTCCACATAAACAGAAACAATAAACAGCTTTTATTGTTTCTTGCCATTTGTGTAAAGTTTTCTCCCAGAACTGGAAGTGGTACTATTTGAAACAGATAATTTATTTTGAAGAATGCATTCATTTTAATAATTGCAATTGTATTACTTCTTAGTATTGTATCATTCCCATAATATCTGCTCAGGAGAGCCCAAATGACATAATCATCTCACTTATTGCTTCCTGTAAGAAGGGCTGCTAAATTAGCTGCCTGCAGCAACTGTGAAGGGAGATGGCATTTCCTCATCTCCATTCCTGTGATAGCACTTAAAGAAATGCAAGACAGTTACAATTTGAGGCTACTTGGAAGGCATATTATCTTGCAGAGATCCTGGACTCCATGGGTTCTTGTTAGGTGTTAACATACATATTAGCTTAGGAGACAATTATTGATGGTGTCATTAAGACCTGGGTCCCATTTTCATTCATCCTTTTCCCTTTCCTGCAGCAAAGAGACTACTAAATGTAATAATAAGAACATTATAAAAAGAACACATCACCATTGATTTTGATAAAGGCAGTTAATCATTGCTTCACTAGGCTACCCTGATTATTGCAAATGTATTGTCTGATCTCTGTATCTGTAAATGTAGTCATTTATGTAAGCAATAATAATATTTGTCTTACTTAATTTTCTGTTCTCTTTGAACTGCAGTTAAATTGTAGCTGTCAAAATTACAAATGTGTTGGTTATCATTAAGTGGTACCCTGCTTAAAACAGTGCACAACTCCATGCACTGAGATAAGATTAGACACCTTGAAATGCAACTAATAAATCAACATATATATTGTATAGGACATCCTTTAGATTCAATAGAATTACAAGATAGCTCAGGAGAGGACTATGCTGCTGATGCATCTTACTAAGGGTTGTTCATCATAACAAGCTACATAGTTTTCTCTACCTGCATATAGATTTGAGTAAATACAATTTGTGTGGCACATCTTGTATGTTATGCCATTTGTATGTCATTTTGTTATTTTGTTATTTATGTATTTGTATTTTGTATTTGTATGTTATTCTGTTATTTCTGTATATTATTCTGTTGTTAGTTCTGTTATTTCCTCAGGATCTTAGTATTACTGGATTCATTCCACTACTCCAGGGATCTTTCATCCCTCTGCTGTGACTCCCTGTTGCTGGTTGGCTCCACGATTGATAGGGCGTTCAATTAGTATAAGTAGAGAAAAAAAGATGCCGTGCTAGGAGGAGACTCTATGGTGGGGGAACCGGACTTACGATCAGCTTCAGAATTGAATGGGGGCTTCCAATTAAGACCTATGTGCCTCTTTGAGTATTTAAGGTTGCCAACCCCTGCACTACTCTATACTTTTAAATTCAGGTAGTCCTTGACATATGACTGGAATGGAACCTGCTATATGATATGTCATGATGGTTGTAAATTGTAACAATGGTCATTAAACAAACCTATTGTACAGCCTGGCATCATTTTGATGAAAACTGGAAGTAACTTCTATTTGTTAAAAAAACCATTGTAAAATGCAGTCAGATGACTGTAGGATGCTTTAAATGGCTATAAATGCAGCTGTGTGGCCAATACATGATGTATATTCATGTGGTCAGGAGAGGTCACTGTCACAGCTTCGGAACCAGGTCATAACTCCCTTGTTCTATGAAGGCCATAACTTCAGATGGTTGCTAAACAGCCTAGTTGTAAGTCAAGAACTACTTACAATGCACATAAGTACCAGAGGTACTCTTAGGCACTTTTTATGTTATAACTTATCTCATAGTATTGAAGTATGTCAATCTGGGCTTCAGTTGTGTGCCATATTTTGTGTCATATGTATGTTTTTCTGGGATGAATGAATTTTCAACTAAAGATCTATAGGGAGTGGTATGTTAAATGTATGAAAGTTAGCTCTGCTAACTGTTTTGAGGCCCCCACACTATATCACAAGGTTTAAAAAAAAGTGATAGACACTAGGTTCAGTTCTTTCAATCAACTCAAAAATCCCAGAGAATTTCACAATTGCACAAGCAATTGGTTCCTGAATGCCAGATTGTGAGAAAAGTTGCTTGTGTCACATAAAAGAAACTTTATCTCTGTATAATAGATGGTTGATTGATAGTAGTTCATTCTAATCCACCACTGGGTTGGTTAACGCATTAAGTGAACAAATAAAACGAATGTTTGCAAACTATATGAAGCTGTTATCTGTTAAAATATTCCCAGTCTTTGGTTAGTTTGCATATACCGTATGTTGCCTGTGTTTAGTTTGATATGGTTTTGTTTGTTTTGCTTAGCTATGACTTGGAGGCTGGTTCCTGTGAAATATTTTGAACTAGATTTCACTTTTACTGTTACTGCTTGAACTGCCTGTTGATAAAATGTGGCTATTTGCCCAGTAAAATTGAAACAGACAATTCATTTCATTTAAATCAAACTTGGCTAATATCAGGTGGTAAATAACTTCTGGCATGGGTGAAACTTTTTCTCATTAAAAATGTATTTATGATATTTTTATACACTGAGCTAGTATGCATATGGCTCTATGAAATGATAAAGGAAGAAAAGGGTCTCCTATGGCTGTGAAGAAAGGGAAGAGAAGTCTGCTCCCATACATGCTTCTCTGGTGATTCAAAGAACTTAAATAAAATTCTTGCAAAAAATTGTTTTGTTGTGTGTATTATTTTGTGTGTGTGTGTGTGTGTGCATTATATTATATTATATTAATTATATTATATTAGTATGTTATGTTATGATATGATTATATTATATTATATTATATTTCATCGCACAGTCAGTCAGATGATCAGACTGGATTTAGCATTTTTGCTTGCCTATTTAGCCCTTCCCAAGAAAGGTTTTTAGGATTTTAGCCAAAATGCCTTTTATTATTGGTGGTAACTTTACTTTCTTTTATCACAGTTGTTCTGCTTTTATTTATAAATCTTTGCATTTTGTTATCTTCTCCAGTTCTTTTTCTTCTATTCTGCTGTCTTCAGGTATTGCCTCATTAGAATAGAAGAAAAATAAATAAATAAATAAATAAATAAATACTAATAGTAATACTACTACTACTACTACTACTACTACTACTACTACTAATAATAATAATAATAATAATAATAATAATAATAATAATAATAATAATATTGCGACCTGGCCATCGAAACTACATGGCTATGGATGAAGCATGTAACAGTGATACCCATTGTCATTGGGGCACTTGTCACCATGTCCAAGAATTTTACAAGATACATCAACAAACTGCAGTAACTGCAATAACACCAGCGGAACTGCAAAAAACTGTGCTACTCGGAACATCTTATATTTTAAGAAGGTACTTGGTTAATACCTAGGATACTGGCAGCAAACCATCACCATTAGCACCAGTCACTGGTACTTGTAATGCATTTTTGAATGGTTAGTTGGCTGAGTTTCATGTTTAATGAATAAAGTATATAATAACGAAGAAGTACTGGGTGAAGTTGAAATTAAACAAGGCATTTTCCAGGGTGGTTCCCTTTCACCCCTACTTTTTATACTCTCAATGTTACCACTGACAATCATTTTGAAGATGAACTATGGATACAAACTTGCAAAGAAAGGACTGAAAATTTCGCACTTGGTGTACATGGATGATTTGAAGCTGTTTGCTAAAACAAAAGTTGAACTGAATTTATTAATTCAGCACAAAAGAATTTAGCCAAGACATTGGTTTGCAGTTTGGAATTGACAAATGTGCAACAATGGCAACCAAAGCAGGCAAGGTCATAGAATATGATGGAATAGAACTTGAGAATGAAGAAATGATAAAGGCTGTAAAACCAGAAGAAGGCTACAAGTACTTGGGGATTTTAGAGACCTCAGACTTAATAATAAAGTCAAGGAATTAACTTCAGCCAAGTACATTCCACGAATTCGCAAGATATTAAAGTCCAAATTGAATGGAGGAAACATCATAAAAGCCATAAATACCTGGGCTATGCCTGTGATTCCTATGCAGGAATAATTGACTGGACCCAGATGGAGTTGGACAGTTTGGACAGAAAAACAAGGAAGCTTATGACAATTAATTATGCTTTGCACCCTAAAAGTGATGCTGACAGATTATATCTACCAAGAGCAGAGGGTGGTCGAGGAGTCCTACAAGTAAAGCAGACTGTGGAAGAAGAAAAACACAGCTTGAATGATTACATCCAGAAAAGTGAAGAACTAATGATTAAGGAAGTAAATAAATGAGGCCTTTTAAAGACCACTAAGTCAAAAGCTGAATATAAGAAAGAAGTAATTGAGAAGCGAGCTTAAAATTGGAAAAACAAAGCTATGCATAGCCAATACTTGAAAAATATTGAAAGCAAAGCTGACCAAAAGCTAACTTGGAACTGGTTAAGATCAGGAACACTGAAAAAAAGAAACAGAAGGCTTTATTTTGGCAGCTCAAGAACAAGCCTTAGCCACAAACTGCATGAAAGCAAAAATTCAACATGTTACCACCAACAGCAAATGTCGCCTCCGTAATGAGAAAGACGAGACAGTCAACCACTTGATCAGTGGGTGCAGCAAAATTTCACAAACTGACTACCTACCACGCCATGACCGCGTTGCTAAGATCATTCACTGGAAATTGTGCCAAAATTTGGATTTGAGTACAGCAAAAAGCACTGGGAACATCAGGTTGAGAAGGTTTTAGAGAATGAGAAAGTCAAGATCTTGTGGGACTTCAGAATTCAGACTGACAGGCACTTGGCCCACAACACACCTGACATAACAATAGTTGAAAAGAAAAAAGTATGGTTCATTGACATTGCAATACCTGGAGGTGCACAAATTGAAGATAAACAGCAAGAAAAAAATCACAAACTATCAGGACATGCAAATTGAAGTTGAGCGACTGTGGAAAAAGAAATCGTGTTGTCCCGATTGTAAATGGAACCCTTGGAGCAATACCTAAAGAGCTATTTGGAAATTCTAAATTTATCAGACTTGAATATTCTGATTCTACAAAAAACCACCCTACTTGGAATAGATTATATCCTCCAATGTTACCTTAAAGTTCCTAGGTCCTTGGTTAGGACTCGAGCTGTTGAGCTACCAACCATCCCCAAAGGCTGTGAATCTCACCAAAGATTAACCACATAATAATAATAAATGATATAATATAATTAATATAACAATATATATATTGTATTATATTTATAATATGAGAGATTCTTGTACGCATTGTTCTTTACATATGTTGCATCTTAACACAATGATTCGACTTAGTTTTATCTCATTGGAAAGTTTAAATATGTCTTAAATTTTACACATTTTTTTCAGTCTCCAAATCATTTTCAGTGAATATCATATTGGTTGATTGAATACTAATATTAGTGCCAACTTGTTATAGCGCGTTTTTACTTTGAGTAAGTACCCAGAAAAATGATGCATTTAAGTGATAGCAAAATCAAACTGCAGATAGATGAGTTAATATGAATGAGACAGGAATTGTAAAATTGCGCTACTATTATAGCCTTCTCAATAAAAGGAATTTCTTTTTTTTTATTAAAAATTTTTTAATTTTTAATTTAAAACAAATACAACATACATGCTATAGAAAGTGTATCAGTTGGTTACAAATAGACTTTTGTGCATCTCTTCCACAGTCAACAAACATAATTCATGTTAACTCGAGCATTTTAACTCAAATATTCATACATATCACCATCATCATATATCCATTTTCATTTGACTATAATTATTATTTAAAATAATAATAATAATAATAATAATAATAATAATAATAATAATAATAATAATAATAATAATAATAATAGTAATAATTGAAATTCAACGACTATGGCACAAACCAGCAGGGATAATTCCAGTGGTAATTGGCACACTGGGTGCTATTCCAAAAGCACTGGAATTACATTTAAAACAGTTAAAAATTGACAAAATCACCATCAGTCAAATGCAAAAAGCCGCACTGCTTGGATCTGCACGCATATTACGAAAATACGTTATGATGTCCTAGGCCCCTGGGTGGGGCCCAACTAGTAACCAATGCCAAATCCGGCGAAACAACTGGCCGCTGTGATACAATTGTATAATAATAATAATAATAATAATAACAACAACAACAACAACAACAACAACAACAACAACAACTCCACCGTTGCCGGTCCCAAGCCCGGATGAGAAAGGAGGAGGGTTGGGGTCAGGTTGGCATCTGGTCCCGTAAAAAAAAACCCTCCAACCCATACAATATGGTGAAAAAAACAAATAAGAATTCCATACCGCATCGGTCGTTGCGCGGGTTAACAAGGGCCGCGGTGGATGTTGGGGTCCCTGGACATCCGTTGACAAGTGGGCTACAAGTGGACAGCCAACAAAACAACAAAAATATAGTGCAGATAAAAACCGTGCCATAATGGCCTGTTACTACAACTCAGAGCCAGAAAAAAGAGGCTATTTAAAGCGAATGTATGAATTATGGAAACAACAATATCCAGATTCAAATGTTAGTGAACAACGACTAGCAGATCAAAGGCAATTTATTATATGGAATAAAGTGTTTAGTGAAGTTGAACATGAGGAAATTCAGGCAAATTGCAAAACCCAAAAAACAATATCACAAGCAGAAATAACTGATATTCAAGACACAACTAAAGACATTATAGTAGAACTCCCAGAAGAAGCTCTCGGGGAGGAAATAACATCACCACCATTAGAACCAGTTATCAATGAACCAACTGATGAACTAACTCAAAAACAAAAAGAATTGAAGGATAAGACCATGGAGCATTTTCTGCTTAATGAGGAAAGGCAACGTTTACCATCACTAAAAACTGTGCCTAAGAAAATTTTGGCCCCTATCATGAAAATGGTTAATGCAGTGTTTTCAACAATTGAACCGGAATCCATCTTGGAAACAAACCAATTAATGTACAGCGCAGCTGTAATAGTCACTAATGAACTAGGCATTAAAATTAAAGTACCTAGTCACACAACAGAAAAAGCATCAAAGCCAAAGTGGAAAATCCATTTAGAACAAAAAATCAAAAAATTAAGAGCAGATGCTAGTAACTTAAAGAACATGCATGAGCAACGGCTTAAAAACAACAAAATCATAGATTGGCTAATCAGAAGATATAGATTGGATACAAGAAACATCAATGAAGCTGTAGAGATTGTAAAACAGCAGATAACAGCGACAGCTAGAAAAATTGAAAGATATGAGGCACGAATCATCCAATATAAACAAAATCAGCAATTTCGATCAGACCAACTGCGCTTTTATCAAAGTCTTAATTTGAATGGTGACACCAAAAGTGAAAAACCAGAAAAACAAGCCACAGTTGAATTCTGGAAAGAATTGTGGGAAAATGCAAAGGACTACAACAAGGAAGCAAAGTGGATACATGACTTTGAGAAAAGCATTGGCAGCAAACAAATGCAAGTATTAGAAATAACAACTGAGATGGTCAAAAATTGAGTTAAAAAGGTAAAGAATTGGACATCACCTGGAAAGGACCAATTACATGGTTTCTGGCTCAAATATCTGACCAGTTTACATGCAATATTGGCCAGGCAACTGAATGAAATTTTACAAAAGGGCCAAATTGATGAATGGTTGACAACTGGAAAAACATACTTGATTCAGAAAGATGCAACTAAAGGAACAACACCTGAAAACTACAGACCAATAACATGCTTGCCAACAACCTTCAAATTACTCACAGGCATTATTGCAGATAACATGATGGATTATTTGGAAACAAACAACATCTTGCCAGTAGAGCAAAAAGGCAACAAAAGAAGGAGCAGGGGCACAAAAGATCAGCTTCTAATTGATAAAATGATATTAGAAAATTGTAAGAACAGAAAAACGAACTTGAATATGGTCTGGATTGATTACAAAAAGGCATTTGACTCACTGCCACATAGTTGGATCATAAAATGCTTAGAAACAACTGGCATTAGCAAAAATATTACATCCTTTACTGAAAAGGCCATGAAACAATGGAGAACTGAGTTGGCGGTAAGGAATGAGATCTACGGAACGGTTAATATCAAGCGAGGAATTTTCCAGGGTGATTCACTTTCACCTCTTCTCTTCATCATCGCAATGATCCCACTATCAGTAATTTTAAAAAAAAAAATGAAATTAGGCTACCAAACAGCCAAAGAAGCTGAAAAAAATTCGCATTTACTATATATGGATGATTTGAAACTCTATGGAAAGTCAGAAATAGAAATCCAATCATTGACAAACACAGTCCGAGTATTTAGCACCGATATTTCAATGCAGTTTGGCATGGAAAAATGCGCCACTGTATCCATAAAAAGGGGCAAAATCACTGCATGTGAGGGAATTGAAATGCCCAATGGCCAATTAATTAAATGCAAAGAAAATTAAGCCTACAAATACTTAGGCATTCTGCAGTTGGATAATATCAAGCATGGAGAAGTAAAAACTATTGTCAGGCGAGAGTACACCAACAGAGTTAGGAAAATTTTGAAATCTAAATTGAATGGTGGAAATACAATCAAGGCCATAAATACCTGGGCAATACCAGTTATAAGATACACAGCTGGTATAGTTAACTGGACACAAGCTGATTTGGACGTGATAAAATCAAGAATGGAGAGTTGGCAGAACAAAGCACTGCATGGCCAATTTCTGGGGGAAAAAAGATAAAGTGGACAGTGAACAAACTTGGTTATGGTTAACAACAGGTACATTAAAGAAAGAAACAGAGTCACTAATCCTGGCTGCGCAAGAACAAGCTATCCGCACCAATGCCATTAAGGCCAAAATCGAAAAATCCTCTGATGATGCCAAATGCAGACTTTGCAAAGAAGCTGATGAAACTGTTGATCACATACTCAGCTGCTGTAAAAAAATCACGCAGACTGATTATAAATTGCGGCACAATTCAGTAGCACAAATGATCCATTGGAATTTGTGCAAAAATTATAATATTAAAACAGCAACAAACTGGTGGGAACATCAGCCTGAAAAAGTCACCGAAAATCAGATGGTCAAGATCTTGTGGGATTTCCGTATACAAACCGACAAAATACTGGCACATAATACACCAGACATCACACTGGTTGAGAAAAATAAGGTCACAATCATAGACATCGCAATACCAGGTGATAGCAGGGTCGCCGAGAAGGAACATGAAAAAATCGCAAGATACCAGGACTTAAAAATCAAAATTCAACGACTATGGCACAAACCAGCAGTGATAATTCCAGTGGTAATTGGCACACTGGGTGCTATTCCAAAAGCACTGGAATTACATTTAAAACAGTTAAAAATTGACAAAATCACCATCAGTCAAATGCAAAAAGCCGCACTGCTTGGATCTGCACGCATATTACGAAAATACGTTACGACGTCCTAGGCCCCTGGGTGGGGCCCGACTAGTAACCAATGCCAAATCCGGCGAAACAACTGGCCGCTGTGATACAATTGAATAATAATAATAATTTTTGTTTCTTAAACAATACATGCCCACACCAGTGGGAAAAGAAAAAATCAAAAGAGAAAAGATATATACATATACATATACATATACATATACATATACATATACATATACATATACATATACATATACATATACATATACATATACATATACATATACATATACATATACATATACATATACATATACATATACATATACATATACATATACATATACATATACATATACATATACATATACATATACATATATATATATCACAACCCCTGGTATGCCCAAATATGGGAGGAAGGTCACACTTCCATTCTCTGTCCTTCGGCTCGTCACAAGAGACCATCCAGACAGAAACCCAATATTTCCAATGTAGAGCTGAGTGGATGACAGCTTGAAAGAAACAA
This sequence comes from Thamnophis sirtalis, assembly GCF_051295495.1. NCBI lineage: Eukaryota > Metazoa > Chordata > Lepidosauria > Squamata > Natricidae > Thamnophis > Thamnophis sirtalis. The sequence goes on from NW_028261391.1 coordinate 49,460,875, forward strand.
TTATTAACTAGCTCAGGTTTTATTTCAGTTGGCAAAAGTTTTCATGTGATCATGAATAAAAACAAAAGCAAAACACTAAAACAATACTACTATCCTGTTTAAATGAAGCTGAACCAAATTATACCACAAGTACCTATGTAAAGAGTTATGAAGATGAAGATGATGCCTAGGAAACAATCAGACGATGGAGGCTGGAACCCTAAATGATCATGTAGTTAAGGCTTGTAGGATGATGTTAATTCTAAAGTAGAATTAATTCATCTTGTGTTTCCTGTCTGGTTTAGTGGCTGACATCAGTTTTGCAAGGCTGAAGATACAAACTTCCTGCCTCCATTTTTAACAACTTGATCTCTTGGGGAGGATTTTCCTAAGTTTTTGTCTCTGAACTTTTAGCAAGTGGGGGCTCTTGCCTGTCTTTTTCCTTCTGTCTTTTCCCAAAGTCATTCATACATTCCATCACATTGTGATACTGAACTGCTGATACAAATTTGAGATGAGCTTTCTGTAGTAAAAGCACCACATCGCTATTAATTGAATATTTCCAATGGGCGTCATCCAGATTTTAGAGGCTGAATTTTAGTGGGGGAAAGTTCAACAAGGGGGCTCAAGTTGTTATGAATTACAATTCTTTGAAGTTTAAAGGAGGACTGCAGCAGGGGCTCAACCCTCACTCTTATCCTACAGTTCGGAAGAATACTAGATATTCAATAACATTCTGAAAATCATCAGAATTGGAGCCATTCTAATCTTTGCAGTGGGGAGTATCAGGAACCACAACAGAGAAGGTATACTTCCTGAATCTCACAAGATGACACTGCTTGATCAGCTGGTCATGGAGCACACCCACTTTGCCCAATTGCAACAGATGTATAAACAATCAGAACAGGCAGTCCCTCACTCACCCATTGTGTATCAATTTCCCCTGAAACAGGTTATATCAGCTATTCTGTATTATATTAATGACTGGACAATTTTCACCAAAAATAATATGGGAAGAGACCTACGTAGAAGTATCTGTCTACAACTAGTCATAAGACATTAGGCAATTAAAAACCAGGCACAAGGAGTATTTTCCCCTTATTTATTGCCTTTTCCCCATCTCTCCAGCCATAAGATAGGCATTTGGGGTCATTTTATTCCTTGACCAGTGTCATTTTTTAAAGTTGCAATCTCTACACTACAATGACAGACCTGAAATTGGCTGCAGGTTTGGGTTATTTATCAGTTCCAGTCAAATTCCAGTCTAACAAGTTTATTGTTTCCCACCAAGTTCTTTTGGATTTGATGAAGCTTTGAACAGACTTGATAAACATGACAGAGAAAGTATTATTGATGAGAGACTGGTTTGATGAGAAGAACAAAATCTTTGCAGGCTGATAGCTACTGAGATCTTCAGTTTGAAGCAATAAGCACATTGTTGTTTAAATTTGGCATACACAAAGGAAGAGTTGCTGTGAGTTGGAAAGTCATAGAGAAACAGATTAGATACAAACAAATACACACTGTGTGAAATTCATAAAACAATGAAACCCTTGTTAGATAAATCTGTAAGGATTCAAGAAAGAATCTAAAGTGATTCTGGTAATACCTTCTAAATCAGCCACTCAAGGATACCATATTTGAAAGTGCAAAGCTTTCTTGAAAAATATTAAAACTTGATGAACCCATAATAGGAATAGAGGATTTCAAATGTCAATCTGCTGGAACTCTAATTCTGGTTAAAATGGATTGCCTAAGTTTCCTTACTGTAATCTTCATCTTTTAGAAGTACAGATAGGAACAGGATGAACTGATTACCTGGGATGAACTGGTGAAAGTGAAATTGTAGGAATTTTGAAGGAAAATAGCTATGTGATCTTGAATCTGTAAGAAGATAGAGAGATAGAATATCTCACTTACTTCCTAGCTTTCCGAAAAGAGCTCAGATATAGGGTTTCATGGCTAAAACTCTTTGGAGAGAAAAAAGTTCAAAAGAGCAATTCTGAAAGCTGAAATAATGAGAGCATCATTACAAAATATTCCTGTCAGGAAGTCAGTGTAGCTGCACAGGAGCTCTCTCTAACATTGAGAGTTAAAAATGACAAGTATTAGAAATGGATAACTAATGATGAATGTAATAGAATAGTACATCTAGAAAATAATACATTTTTTGTGAGTTGCCAAGAGTTACATGTTATCTCTTTAAATTATTTTTTGCAGCAAATGACAGAGCAACAAAGCCTTCCCATCTTTTCAACCCTTCCTTCCTCCCTCCCTCCCTCCCCCCTCCCTCCCTCTCAATTCCAGAAGACTCTTGGTGGGTTTGGATTTGTTTTAAAGCAGATAAAGATGTGAAAAAATGTCCGTTATTGAGACATTTTTAAAAAAAATAGTGATTGCTTTTGTTGTTGAAACTTGGATTTAAAACTCTGGAGTATGATCTGGCCATTCTAAAATATACAAGAAAAAAGTAAGATAACACATTGATTCAAGGCCTTCATAAAAAAAAAACTTAGTAGAAAATCAGAAAATGTTTATAAATACTGATCTTACTATACTATAGTAAGATATTTATAATTTCCTGACTCTACAGTTAATAAACTCTGATATATACTTTATGATTCTGTGGCAGACATCACATGACTGGCCATTGATACTAACATCGTTGTCCTCATGAGAACAAAAAGCAAACAAAATGGGAGGCTGACAGGCTTTTCTAACCTAGACTTGGCAGTAAATCTTTGAATTCCAGAAAATAAATGGTTTAGTTTAGCTCTGTGGTTTGATTTGTCAGAAGACCCATAGACACAGCATAACTAAATTACAATCTTGATTGTTGTGTGTCACCCAAAGTTACTTCCGGTAAGATGGCTATATAAGTAGCCATTCATTATTTATATTTTATTGTTTATTTTACAAACGAACAAACTTTTACTGCAGACAGAAAACAAAGCCATGCACAAGAGCCAATTGATGATGTGAGAGCTAAGGTTTTTTTTTACCTTCAGAAGTTTAAACTTCTGGCTTCCTCCTCCCATCTTTTTGAATGAACGGATAAGCACAATATCTAATAACTCTGAAGCCAAGTGATTGAATCTATAGTAGCTGTCTCTGATCAGGGAACTGCTGATTTTACCTCAACCGTTCCAATTTATGCATGTATATTTGTTCATTGTAAAATGTAACTCTTCTTTGCTAAACAATAATCAGAAAAAGCAATGAGATAGACAACAAAAATAAGTCAAATTCAAATAAAAAATTAAGAAGAAAAATTCACCAAAAGTTTGTCTTTTGAAATGATCTGCACTTTCATTCAAGTTTAATTGTATGAATCTGATTGCTTCCATGCTTAAACTCTTACTGGTAGGTTAGTTTGAAGAATAGTATTAGTGCTCATGCCATTACAAAACCTTTATATATCGACCCACTTAGAACTTGATGACCCTATGAATCTATAGCTATTGGATTTCTCACTAGTATTTGTTTAATTAGTCCCACATTACCAGTATTCAACTTTATACATTAGGAAATTCTAATTCCAAGCTGTTTTTTAAAAGGATATTACTTCTCAGCAATAAACCTGTTCCTGGTACTAAGATAGATAAGTACAGTATAGAATTTGGATTCTGGCCAATGCTGTTAATCTGCGGTTTTTCAGCTTGACGGCCCTTTTAAAAATTAAAAGCCAGTTGTCACAATTGGCTTAAGATATAATATTATAGGATGTAGCAGTAGTGTCTTATTGATCTCACAATTGCTCTTGTAATACAATTCCAAAGAGTATGTAACTTTACTGTTACATATCTCATTTTGTTTTCTTATGCAGTGAATTTTATGAATTACTGTTCTCTGTTTGCTGTAGTACAGCAAGAAACTGAAGAGAATATGGAGTAACCAGAGACTATAAGAAAGAATTGAAAATAACAGAACTGTGGTATAATAATATACCCCACTTTCTTTAGGCATTATTTCATTTTCAGTTAATTATTTTGTGTGATCAGTCCGACATACAAGGAGGGATGGATCTCTTCACTATTCCAGTTGTATTGAAGATTTAAGTCAATAGGTACATTCACCTCATGATTGTCTATAACTGCCAGCCTTTGTTTACTGTGAAAAAATTCACAAGAGCCTACATTATCTGAATTCTACCTCACAAAAAGCAATAATAAGTATAGATAGGATCCCCTTTGAAGATGTTGTGATGACTCCTGCTGGCTTAGATGATGAGGAAATTGCTGGGTCTGGGGACCTGGAGGACACGAAAGACTCTGTGGCAGAATCAGAATGATCAAGGTGAAGCTGTGCGAGGAACTTTGAGGGATCCAAGAGGGAGCAGCTGCACAATGCAAAAGAGAAATGACCGCCCCTGCCTGATCCCAGGTTGTGCAGAGGAAGGTGCAATGGAGGTCAACAGCATTACTTACAAGGAGGCAGCCTTGCCCTATCTAATGAGGCATATCAGTCGGCACCTATTTACCTCGATCCTTGGAACCCGGTGACTGGTTTGTAATCTATCCATCCATTAATACTCATGACTCATTGCCTTGAACTCATTGTGTTGTGGTTGTTGCAGAAATTGAAGTCAAGTTGCCATCATCATGCCTTGCATCCATTGAAGTCAAGTTGCTTTCACTGTGCCTTGAACCCATTAAAACCAAGTTGACTTCTCCATACCTGGAGTGTGGAGAGACATGGTTGCTTTCAATGGTTGTTGTACATTGTTCAGAATTCATTAGTTCACTTGCTGGTGCTCTTTGGAGAGGTCACTTATAACTGACTCTTATAACTACACTATCCATAGAGTGTAACCTGGGGAATGCTTATGGGGTTGTTTGTGTGAAATAACCATGCCTAACCATGGTTGTGATGTGTATGTACAGATGTGCTATAATATACAGGTATCTCTTCCCTTATGTCACCAGCACAAGTAGAAGAAAGAAAGAATTGCTCACAGTCTCTCACTTTCTTGAATTCATGGTGTCCCACTTTCTAGCCTGGTGCCTCAACAGTAGACCAAACTGGCTCATTTAACAGTTTTTAATGCAACAAAAAATCCCCACAGAATACATAATAAATGAATTTTAGAGTATGTTAAATTAAATGTTCAAAGGTATTAAAAACACATGGAATAAGGAACTGAAGTATCAATTACACACAAGTCAGGAAAGATTTTTGCATCTATAGGTCACATTTCCATAATATAAAATATATAATTAATTCAAATTCATATTTGTTATCCCCTGGACAATAATGCATATTTTCCAGTAGGAACTGAGAAGTTCATGCTGTTATTGTACTTATGGTGATCAAAATGTATCACTGCTCATGTGTTACTTTCCTGTGCTCTAGCGGCTCCTTTAAGACAGACATTAGTTTGCAAATTGATCGTGCTCTGGAAGGTCAGTGGTTATTGTAGATGCTCATGTTCTTTTCAATTATAGACTACAGTTTGAAACTTAGAGCAAGACAATGAAAATGGATATTTTCTGCTTCTATAATTAAAATCAAAAACTACAAGGTTGGAAAGAAATCTAATTTTTGCCAGTCATTCAATAGTACAAAGGACTTACCTCTCTTTCTATACTATAGCAAGCATTTTTCTACAAGAATCCTTATTGCAGTACTATTTATTAAAAAATAGATTTAAAACACCAATGTATAATTTTCTATTTTTACTACATTTAAATAGAAATAAATATTGGATTGTAATCGTGTAGCATGACATGAATGTATATTTGTATAAGATGAAATACGCTTCTGTTTTTCTATTTTCCTTGATGCTTTTATAAAAATTAAAAACATAGTACATTAATATTTACATTAATTACAGAATAAATGAACCGTATGAGGTCAACTAACACAGTCATAAATTATCATGTAATATGGTAATCAGCCTTTTTTTTATCCTCGCAATACTTGTGTCTGCAATATGAATGTTTTGGAATTGAACTTCCAGGGAACTAAATCTTTTTGCAGTGACTTTTGCCATATTGAATGAGAAAACATTGAGGAAGTTCCTGTCTCCATATTCTGTGGCTAATGATAAAAGTTGCCAGTTTTATTTTAGAAAATAAAGTAAAGCTATTTTTTCCTTGAAATCAGAAAACAAGATCAATATTAAGAAAAACAGAAGGCATAGAGGAGAAAGTTCTTTTAGCTAGGACCAGGAATTTTCAGCTGCTCAAACAAGCAACTTTGTTCTCCAGATCACCTTTTACGTACTCATATTTTTCAAGGGGAGAAATTATAGACAGTCATCATTTAGCAACACAATTGAGACCAGAATTACTTGGTCATTAAGTGAGACAGTTTCTGAGTGAATCTTAATTGGGTGTACAATCTTACTTCAATGTTTATGTGTTTTAAAGACCTGTAAAGATCATAAATGCAAGAATTGGTTGCAAAGTTACTTTCTGATCATCATCGTAACTGTGAACAATCATTAAATAAGGACTACCTATATTGCTTTTCTTCTCAGGTAGTTTGTGTGGGGCCCTTATATATGTATAATAATTTTCATGTATATGGAATATCATAGCTATACTTTTTAAAAAAAACAGGAACCATAAAATAAGTGAAATTTGGCAGAATTTGATACAATATACAAAGACATGGTAGCAATAATTGGTTCCCAGAGATGTTTGAGAACATTTCTCTATCTGATATAAACCCCAGAATCTTAATGACTTTAATGTATTTATCACAATCCTATAAACATTTATGGAATGGATACACAATAGCCTGAATATACTCTGATCAGATTTAGATGGCCGGACCTTCATTTCTCTGACAGGAAAAAGCCTACAAGCTCTTTGTATAGAATATTCATTCTTTGGAGAACCTCAATTTAGAGAAAGAAAAATAACCTTGTTTTAACCTTGTTTTCTAGTTATCTGAGTAGATATTCTATTTTTACAGATTGTGTTCTGATCTGTGTTTTTGTATGTATGAATTCACTGATTTATAGAAGGGATTAGAAACCTGTAATGGTCATCACTAAAGAAATGGAAGGATAGTGTCCATTTTTTCTCTTTTTAAATGATAGCTTCTTTAAAATAGTTTTTGATAAAGGCTGCAAAGTAAAGTGGGAATTAGTAAAAATCATCCTTTCTTCCTGTAAGGGAGCCCAGTAAGCATAAATGTTGTCATGAATTATCTAATTTATCTAATTTAATCTATTGCTTCAGAAGCTAAATTCAACTACTGTAGCTACCACATATAATGAATCAATTGTTTTTTCATATAAAAGTTTTTATTTTTAAACAATCATAAAACAAACAAAGATAGACACACACAAAGTATAAAAACCATCCTCGAATTTCCTACAGTGTGTCAATTAGTTACCAAGCTTTTGTGCCTCCTCACAATTGTCTTCACTTGCAATTTACATAAAGTCTCATATCTTCAATCTAATATATATGTATACAATTACTATTATTAAACATTCATTGACTATAGCTATTATTACATCCTTTTTATGTGAAATATTCTAAATTTAAAATAAATTTATATTATGGCATTTCATTACATCATCCTGAAATCATCCAGTAATATTACATCTTTATATTCTATTCTATATAGAATTATTTATCTTTTATAACAAAGCTTTTCAACATCATCTCCATAGTCTTCACTTACAAGTTATGTAAAATTTTATATTATCAATCTAATGTGTGTATGTGTGTATATATGTATGTGTGTGTGTATGCATTATCATCATTGTTAATCATTTATTTGACTATAAACTGTTATTACTTTGTCTTATACATAATACTAAAAATTTAATTAAGTTTAACTTAATTTTTATTATGGCATTTCATTTCATCATCCTGTATCCTTCTAGTAGTAATGCAGTCCTTTATCTCTTGCCATTTGTAGAATTTGTATTCTAAGTGTTTTCTTGAAAAGTTTTATGTGGACTTCTCTTGGCAACTTGTTCATTGCATATCTTGTAAAGACTTGAAACCCTCCATCTGTTCCTTCCATCAACTTGCCTCTAGTTATCATGGTGCTTCTGTAAAAATAGTTCTCATTATTTCTGCCAGATTGTCTCCCTTTTCTTCTTCCATATTTTGAAGTCTGAGATAGAGTTCCAGTTCGTCAAAATCTCCTTTTGATATTCCATTCCTATCATTTCCCTCCACATTCGATTTACTGTCAATGTCAACAATTTTCTTATCACTTTGTTCATATTTTCCTTCAATTTTTTGAACTCTATCCTCAAATTTCATCATAGTTTTGAAAATATTCTCAAATCTTCCCTCCATTCTTTCTGTTCTTTGTTCTATAATCTCAAATCTCTTTTCAATGTTTTCTGTACTTATTTGTAGTTTTTGAATTTCTATTATAATTATTTGCAATGTTAATTCCTTTTCTTCTTCATGTTGCACAATTTTTCCAGGTTGTAAACACTGCCACTAAGACATCCAAGGTTTTTTGCTAGGTTTCAAACAGATTCACTGTAATCTTTCAAGTCAAGGCTTTCTCTTTACCCCAGTACAGCTACTGATAGTACTCCAGAAGAGTATCTGCATAAACAAACTGTGCTCTTCCCACTGTCTCATTCAATAAACAAAGTCTTGAGATATAAGATGTTTCCAAGTCTCCATCCTCGAGGAGGGAGTGCTACTTCTTTTTCTTCAGTTTTTACCCCTCTCTTTAAGCTCCAAAATTGAGAAAAGAAAAAAAATGCTTAAAAGGTACAATCCAGCCAAGCATTGAAAAGAAAGAGATTCTTGATCCACAATACAAAAAATGGGGAAAAATAAAAGAAGGGGGGGGGGGGAAGACCACTTTTGGGGTGTTCTCTTCTCTAACATTAAAATTTATCTCACCATTTCGACACACTCTCTCCTGCTTTTCTTCTGTTCAGGGGCTGTCCCAAACTTGTGCAGCTTCAATGGCTGCTTCTCTTTCCCTGGAAAAAAGGGCTTTTCCAGGATCAATCAGGGACTTTGCGATGTCCCTGAGATCAGCAGGACGTGCCCTTCTCTAACCATCTCTATGGGACAGTTTAGGTCCAAAAGGACTGTCCAGCAGCAGAGATATCAACAACAATCCTGGAGCTACAAGATTGCATGTCATGTCATTGTGATGTCAAGCTCACCTTTCGAATCAATTGTTGATCATTTGTCATTTGTAATAGTTGCATGGAATAAGAGACTGATTCAAGGAATATTCAAAATAAAACTGATTTTGATTTTTTGCTGAAACTTAAATAAAGGAACTGGTATTTTATGGGTTTAATGATTAGAAAGAGTAAAATATAAAAATGAGTAGCTTCCAACCTTCTTTATAAACGTTTCAAATAAATTTATCATTTGTGTTCCCTTAAAGAGTTTGGAAGCTACTTCTTTTTACTTTTTACGTTTTGTTTTTCTCTTTCTTTTCCCCCCTCTACTGTATTCTATTCATCCCTTTTCTTTATGCTTTACTTTTTTTCTAAAATCACTAAATGCATTCTTTTCATTTCAGGTCCACAGATTATGGTACAACATATGAAAAGCTAAATGACAAGGTGGGACTAAAGACTGTGCTGAGTTATCTTTACGTCAGTCCTACTAATAAGAGAAAGGTAAGGAAGCTATTTCTCAACAAGAAACAAAGTGAAAAATAAAAAAAAGTTTCATTCACATATTTGACAGTTCCAAATCTAAATCAAGTTTAAGTTGAATATTTTTTTAAAAAAATATAACTTTCTGTAGTTAGCATGCTATTTTCTATTTAATAGCTACATACTATTTAATCTCTAAATTTCAGTTCTTATATCTGGGAATGAGCCTCCAAACCTTCATAGATGTTTCTTCATGTAAACATGTAAACACACACCGAATTGGTATAAGATTGCATACAAATCTAGAAAGTAGATTGAATCTTCATCCAAGGGAACAATGATTTCCATACTAGTTTCCTTTTTCTAATGTATTAGAAGAATCTTTTGTTATTAATCTTCATAGTTCCCAGATCACAATATGATCCCCAGATTTCTTTATGCATCCCTCACTGTTACTTTTCTTTTAGAAGATTTTATGCTTCTTCTTGTTGTTTTAATTATGGCAGGTCTTCCACTTTGTAAATTATCCTTTCTCAACTCTAAAAACTTTATTCCTCATGCAACTTCCCCGCATAGTTTATTTATTCCAAATGCTTTATAGAAATGCTAAAATTAGCTTCATTATGCCAATATGCTGCTTAGTTTTAGGCTATGAAGTTAGTTTAGCAATTAATTCTGAACTTCTAATTCAAAATAACCTTATGAGCATATAATTAGATGTTAATGTAGTTATATATGTTTTAATAATGCTTGTCTTTTTAATAGTAACTTTATTAAGAATTATAATTAAAACAGTAAAAACTAATGCAAATTGAAAAGAACTAAAATAAATTAGAAATGATAGATGTAGAAAAGAAACAAAAGGAAAATAGAATGAGAAATAGAAAAGAAAGAAAAAATAAGAATTCAGTGAAGAAAACTGAAATAAATATATAAAGAAGTGACTTCCAATCTTTATCGCATATCACCTTTTTGCATATCACCTTTTATTAAAATACAATAAGTAAAATCTTCTTCTTGTCCAGAAGAACCAGTCTATTTGCTGGATCTTCATTCCACCACAGTTAGTTGTTGTTTCTGCTTTCCATGGAGCCATTTTCAGTTTGCCATTTCTTCCCTGGAAGTCAATAATACTCATCTTAACTGAAGGAGTTTTTAGTGAGAAAACCAAGAATGGAAAAAGAATGTATGATCTGTAACCACTCAGAGAGTGTTTTAAAGCACTGTGAAATATATAAATCTAAGTGCTATTGCTATTGCTATGTTGTCTCAATTTGAGGGCCTAACTTGAATAGAAACGGGTCACGTTGCTTGGGTAAAACTCAGTATTTATTGTAGCTAGAGGCATACAGGCTTGAATTGGCACAAATTGACTAGTATTGTCCTTCTTAGAATAGAATGCAGCTTATTGATATAGGTTCAACTCATATTGGTAATCTAGCCTTCTCTAAAATTGTTGTGCCAAAGCTACAAATAGCAGAAAAGTCAATATCTAGATGCCTGTCTGTTAATGAATTATGGTATACAGAAGATTACAACTTGAGTTACACCAGAAGTAAATGGTAAACAGATTAAATTAAATTATGAAATTAATTGAAGAAAAATAAATGTAGTGTGTATTCAAGAGACTATGAAAAAAAAGAAAGGAGGTTTACATATGATTAAAAATGGCCTAATTTCATTGATTCAGTTAATGAAGAAAAGCATAGAAGTGAAAAAACAACCAGTAGTGGAAATGGCAACTGGGTCTCTGAACTGATGGGACTGCATGCTGCCCCCCCCCAAACCAGTTCTCCAGTTGCTGCAACAACTTTTTTTTACCTGTTAAAATGTTCTTTGCAGGTGCAGACCTATTCATAGGCTACTACGCACAAAATCGCACACGCACCAAACCAGCAGTAATGCTGGCAGAAACCTGGAGCTTTTTAAAATTGCTGCTTCTTTTCTTTTAATAACTCATATAGGAATGCTTGAGTTTTTCTAATATCATATGAATGATTAGGCATTCTAGCTTTGGAGATAAGAATATAATTCTCCCAAAGCTTTTTTCTTCTTCTATGCTGTTCATTAAAACGGGGTTGAACAAATCACTGTTTTGAAAGCCTGTTTTTGGGATGATAGCCAATTGGATCTACCTGTGTCAGTGCAAGAATCATGGTGAAGGTGAAGATAGAGAAGCATGTCTATCTCGAAATAACCAAACAATCTAGTAAGGTTTCAGAATATATGTGAAACTATATATTTGTCTTCATTGAACTGAAGCTGAATAAGTAGAGAAAAAATGGAAAGAAATAAGAATTGAGAGTTTCAATTTTGTCCCTTTATATTTTCAGATAATTGGATTTGCTTACATGAATGGTTGAGTTTTATCTTTTAGATTTGATTCACAATATTAGTTATTCATAACTGTCTTTATAAAAAACAAAGATTCAAAAAGTAAATATTCTAAGGATTAAAGTCAATTATTTTTCAGATTCATCTCTTTGAGTTGCCTTCATGAGTTTAATTTTATAATGTTCCATATAAAGTATCAATCATAATAGTAACTGACTATTTTACTAATTAAACTAATCCCTTGAAGCACTTGCAGGAATGATTTTAGCAAGCAATTGCTATGATCAAAAGGGTATAAACTGAAAATATGTTTTTTTCTCTGAGAATGAATATATTTCAACTACAGCATTTACAGTATAATTATCTTGCTTTCTATATCCTTTATTCTATTTCTGGATAAAACTTAAAGTCACATGCATTCTAATTTAGGTTATTAAAGAATATAATGTGAAATCCCAGCACCCAGATTTTTGAAACTTGTCTTGCCTTTGGGATATGCAATTTGTACATTTTATCCTATTTTGATTAAAAACAAAAGTTACATGTGGTGGTATTGTAAGTATTGTATTGTATTGTATTGTGTTGTATTTTATTATTTGTATGCCGTCCTTCTCCGGGAGGACTCAGGGCGGCGAACAATTCAAGGGGGGAAAAAAGGGGGAACATAAAAGACAAAATACAAATAATAAAAGTAGACAACAGTCACACAACCATACATGTCGAGAGGGGAGGGAACTCATCACCCCCAGGCCTGCCGGCAAAGCCAGGTTTTGATGGCTTTTCGGAAGGCCTGGAGAGAGGTGAGGGTCCGAATCCCTGCGGGGAGTTCATTCCAGAGGGCCGGAGCTGCCACAGAGAAGGCCCTCCCCCGGGTAATAGCCAGGTGGCATTGGCTGGTAGATGGCACCCGGAGGAGGCCAACCCTGTGAGATCTAATGGGTCTGTGGGAGGTAATTGGCAGCAGGCGGTCTCTCAAGTACCCAGATCCAATACCAAACTGGCTGGGTCCAGTGATGGCTTCTTCAGGAGGGGTCTCACCACCGCTACCTTCAATGCCAGTGGAAAGAAACCTTCCCGAAGAGAGGCATTCACCATCGCCTGGATCCAGCCCCGCGTCACCTCCCTGCTGTTCGCGACCAGCCAGGAGGGGCACAGGTCCAGTACACATGTGGAGGCATTCACCGCTCCCATGGCCTTGTCCACTTCATCAGGAGCAACAGTATTTATTATTGTTCGTGTTAAATATTTAGAGGGTATTGCTGTAGTTTGCTCAAGGATGGTAATGGTGGGGTTAGTTTCTTTGCTGAGGATCTGATTGCAAAGTAGGTTGGACTATCCTTGACAGCCTCATTAGTTATATTAATGCCTAAGATGAGAATTAAAGAAAACCAGATTCATATTTATTTCTAGTGGGGGGGAGTATAATAAGGGCAGCTTGGCAATAAAGCAAATCATGCTTCTTTTGGAAAGATGTCTTTAAGCTTTTATTTTTTTTGTTGCTTTATACAAAAAAGGGGGGAACCCAAAATACCCCTTCCCAAATTATAAATAATTTTAAGCATATCAATTACCCTTGGGCATGTGAAATAATAGTTCAGTAACATCTTTTGGTTGTACAGATAACCAGCTAATGAATAAATAAAAAAGGAATCCATATCTATATTTGGAAATTGTAATTATTAGATTGCATTGTCTTTCCAACATTAAGAATAATTGTATTTGCTGTCCTTCCTACTTGATAAATCCATACGTTTCTACATAGGGAGAAGTTCAACTTTTCTTTATAATTCAAAATTACATTTAGTTATTTAAATTATATTGATATTTGTAAAACCATACTGAGAAAAATATAAATATTAAACTAAACCAGTATAATGAAATACATACTGTATATATGTGTAAATATACCATTACATCTTTTATACTTTCAACATAAGGAAATTTATAGCTATTTTTAATTTAAAAAAAACATTTTCTTTATATATAAACATGAAAAAAACATTTCTGAACTAATCTTATCTCAGGGTTTTGCAAATACAAATATGCAGCTTAAAGTTAATCTTCAACTATTTGTAAAAACTTTATACTTTAAATCACCCAAAATGTATTCCAACATTAATAGTATTTCAGGAACTTCAGAATTGGTTAATGGATCTAGATCAAGTTATGAAATGAAGACATGATTTCATTGAATATATTTTCATTTTATAATTCTATGCAATCCAGATTTCTCTTGCAATAGCTTAAATAGTTTAAAAATGAGTTGTGAAATGCAGATTAATATCAGTATCTGACCTCAAACAATAGTAATAGTACTTTAAAAATTAAACTAGAATTAATATATTATGTGAATAATGGTCAAAATATACTTCAATCATAAATGTGCCTTGCAGTGTTTAATGTAGGAAATACAATAAAGCTAGGGCTAAAAATAGACTAACCCTCTGCCAAGGGTTAGTAACTATTGAATTATGCTATAGGTTTTTTCTTTACTTAATTACTTGCATTTCATAAATAAATTGAAGACAAAATATATGTCCAAAATTAAAGATCAGGAAAGTTAAAGTCTTATCATCTTAGGATAGTCTTTTAGACAAAGTCTATGGATTTCTCCTTCATCTCATCAATTTTCATTCGACTAGAGAGGTGGTAACATTACCACAACTATTATTCTCTTCATTTCATTTCATTTTTTTTTTGCTGTTAACTGGGCAAAGAAAGAACAACATTTTCCATTTGTAGAAGCAATTAGACCAGTGCTTCCTTGCACTGAAAAATACAGCTGAATTTATATCTTCTAAAAGTATTATAGTGCAAAAGAAATAGAACATAATTGGCTATGACCCAAGTAACTATCCAGCTACTGTTATTCGTAGGGTGACCAGATGTCCCGCATCTGGCGGGACAGGCACGACTTTTCATCATTTTTCCCGCGTCCCGCCCGGTTCTCAAAAAACCCAGTTTTATTTTGGCGCTCGCTGGCTCCCTCGCCCATCATCAGCTGCCACTAGCTCGCTCCTTCCATTCCCCCATCTATTCTATCTACACTAAAAATCTAAGCCAGCCCAGCCTGCCGCTCACTGATTGGCCTGGACTCCAGCCAATCAGTGAGCTGGCTGGGATGGAAAATTTTAAGCACGCCGCATGAGTCGTGACTCTCACGAGTCTCCATTTCATTTCGCCTTCGCCGTTTGCTTTTGCTGCACTGCCCTGGTGAGTAACTCCGGCAGTGCCGGTGGGAATCGGGAGGCTTCACCACTTTGGGTGGGCGGCGGTGGCCTTTAGCAAGGGAAGGGAAGGCCTTCCCTTGCGAGCTACTCACGAGAGGAACTGGAGGTGGGGGACTGGGCAACCTGAGAGAGGGGAAGGAGATCGTCCCTCCCTGCAACTCCCCAGATTTTGGAAGTTGGGTGTGTGTGGAAGGCAGGGTGCGGGGGGAGGAAGGAAAATGCAGACACCGGCAGCGGAGAAACATTGGCATTGCTCTAGCGAAAACCCAGTCGCCAGCTCTGTTTGCTACAGCAATGTTGTTGCTCCGCTGCCGGTGTCTGCATTTTCCTTCTTCCCCCCGCACCCCCGCCTTCCACACACACCCAGCTTCCAAAATCTGGGGAATTGCGGGGAGGGACGGGAAGTCGTGGGAAGTACTGTTTTTGAGGAAAGCGCTTGGCCGCCGCCGTTAGCCGCAGCCCCAGACGGAGGAGCGGAGCCCGAGCTTTCATTGCTGTCCCCGCCAGTCGCAGCGGGGTGCGCCGAGTGACTCGCGCTGCGATGCCAGCAACCCCTGCCACCCCCTCCCGGTTCTGCCACCCGGCCCAGTGCATAGCCACCAGCTCCGCCTCCCAGCTGCCCAGGTGAAGCGAATTCCACATGTGGATGCGGAGACGGACCTCTCTAGGGAGGCCGCGGGCTGGCAGTAGCCACCGCGGGCTGGCTTCCCCCCCTGCCCTGCCTCCTCCACTAGCCTTTGTCCCTCCACAGTAGGGCAGCTGGGGGGAGGAGACGGCCCTCCTCTCCTTCTCCCCCTTTGCGGAGTTGGGCGGGCCGCCCTGAGAAGGACTATCACTTTCTGAACTGTCTGCATCAGATTTAAATCAATTTTACCATCTTCTGCTCCCAAGCCTCTTGGAAATATAATTTTAAAATGGACAACATGAGGAGCTCCCACTCCTGTAGTTCAGATGTAGTTCTGCAAACGTCGAAGTCTCTGGACGGAGACGTTTGCAAACTTTGATGTTGTTTCCCGGCAGTCTTTTCGGCGCGTCCCATTCAAAACGGCGGCAATTGGTTGAGTGCTCTTGTGCGGTAGCGGGCTAGTTTGCAGGCATCTTGAGATTTCTCTGGCAGTTTTAGTATGGATTCCAACATTTACAAGTGCCTTCAGCCTGGCTTATCGATTAATAGTGAGCGCAGCAATGGTGAGTGCCGAGAGGAGAAAGGCGATTTGCTTCGGAGCATCTTTTGCCTCCTTCCGTAGTCCTGGTGTTCTCTGGAGGCTCCACGAGATTAATGCTCAGTGTGTTATTATCGCTTTCCTGTAATGCAGAAGGATGGTGGCCGGGCTAAATTCCAGACTCTTTTCTCCTGTTCTTCGGAACAGAAGAGTTGTCAAAGAAGCAAGTTAAAGTCGGGCTATTCTGCCCCTTTGCCTAATGTTACTCGCTGGGACTAGCTAGCGTGTGCTGAGCAGTACCTCCATGTGGTCTCGCTCCTTGATGCTTTTTAAGAACAGGAATGGGGAACTGTGGCCCTTTTAGCAGACTTGTTTTGATGAGCACGGAGTGACTGACGGTAGTTTTTGCCAGCCACGGCCGCTCAAACTAGTGTCAGTCGCCCCCGTGTTCAGCAAAGCAAGCCCGCTGGCGGCGCCTGTGCTGTGGTGGGAAGCGAGCTGCGGGTCCCCCCGCCGCTCCCGCTGCCTTCTTTACCTCCGCCTCTTCCAGAGCCCGAGGTGGCTGTCAGGGCGCCGACGGCGGAGCGGACCCACCCAGTTTGTTACTGCTTCCAGGGATCGAGACGGACGAGGGAAGCGGCGGTGGTGGACGTCGGACGTCGGCAGCGACTGTAATGACCGCTCGGGCGAGGTGCGGAGGAAGAACGGAAGGTCCCTCCCGCCCGCGATGACGGCTCCGGCCATGGATGAGCAGGTTGGCCCCAACAACAACAATGTGCTGGTCTTGCCGCCACCTCCGGGTGGGAAGCAACCACGCCTGTGCGGCACCTGTCCTACGGTGGGAAGCGAGTCCGCGAGGCGTGGTTGCTTCCCACCCGGTGGCAGCAAGAGCAGCGCGTTGTTGTTGTTGTTGTTGAAGAAGACGCCGGGGCCAGCCTGCTCGTCCATGGCTGGAGCCGTCATCGTGGGCGGGCGGGACCTTCCGTTATTCCTCCGCACCTCGCCCGAGCGGTCGTTACAGTCGCTGCCGACGTCCGCCACCGCCGCTTCCCTCGTCCGTCTCGATTGCTGGAAGCAGTAACAAACTGCGCGCGTCCATTCCGCCGTCAGCGCCCTGACAGCCACCCCAGCTGGCGGCTACCGGGCTCGCTGGAGTCAATTGCAAAACCGCGTTCAGTGCTTTGAGGACCTGAGGCATCTTGGGAAATGCAGTTCCCTATTGGAAAGAATGGAGTAGCTGCGAATTTGTAACAACAACAGAAGATAATAACTTGGTGCTTCGCAGGTTACGAAAATTTCAAGTTTGATTTGCACACTGTTTTTTAAAAGTTAGATAAAGAAATTATGCTGTGAAAGCGACTTGAAAGCCCCCCCTCCCCTTCCTGTGTGCGAGAAAGGGAAGGAGAGGAAGGAAGGAGGGGGGGGGAAGGAAAAGAAGAAGGGAGGGGGAGAAAATGGAAGGAGAAAAGCTGGATGGAAGGAGAAAGAATGGAAGGAGAAGGAGGAAGATGGAAGAAGAAAGGAAGAAAAAGAAGAAGGGAGGGAGAAAAGAGGGAAGGAGGTAGGAAGAAAAGGGGAAGAGAGGGAAAGAGCAGAAAGACAAAGAGGATGAAGTTGATAGGCAAGAGGAAGGAGGAAGGAAGGAAAAAAGAAAAAGGGAGGGAGAGAGGAAAGAAGAAAAGATGGAACTAGAAAGGAAAGAAGGGAGGGAGGGAGGAAAGGGGAAGACAGGGAAATAGCAGAAAGACAGAGAAGGTGAAGGTAGATAGGCAGAAGGAAGGAAGAAGGAAGAAATAGGAAAGGAGGGAAGGAGGAAGGAACAGAAGCGAAGAGGAAGAGAGAAATGGAAAGAGCAGAAAGACAGAGAAGTTAGATAGGCAAAAGAAATGAAGCTGAAAGAATGGAAGGAGGAAGGAAGAGAAAAAAGGAGGAAGGGAGTGAGTGAGGAAAGAAGAGAGGATGGAAGGAGAAAGGAAGGAAGAGAGGGAAAGAGCAGAAGACGGATAAGGTGAAGGTAGATAAGCAAGAGGAATGAAGGAAGAAGTGAGGAGTCTCGAGGAGAGGGAAAACATTTAGTGACCAAAGTTACAATGGCATTGAAAAAAGTGACTGATGACCATTTTTCACACTTAGCGACCGTTGTGACCATTTTTCACACTTAGCGACCGTTGCAGCATCTTCATGGTCACGTGATCAAAATTTTGTTTGGCAACAGATTCGTATTTATGCTGGTTTCAGTGTCCTGGGGTGACCTTTTGACAAAAAATAAAATTTTTAATCAAGCCCCCCCCCCCCCGGTCAATGGTGTCCCTCTTTACCAATCTGAAAATCTGGTCACCTTAGTTATTCGTCCTTAGCACTGCATTATTATTTCCCAGTGCAAAGCTTTCAGCCTTGGCAGTTCTACCTCCTCTCTTCTGCCCCTAAATCGGAATTCCTGAAGACTATCATTCATTTTACAGGGGTCATATATGTTCATAAAGTAATGTCATTTATATTCATTACTAACTTAGGTTTTTGTACAATGGCAATAATTTATTAAACTTGCACACTTAATGTGAAATTATTTAGGTCACTTGTTAGAATTTTAAGTACTTTAACATTCTCTAATAGCCATAAATACAATGAGCAATCCCTGCTTACATTCAGTCATGTCCTACTCACCTCCAAATTGGACTATTGTAATGCACTCTACATGGGTCTGCCCTTGAATATTACCCAGAAGTTTCAGCTGGCACAGAATGCACTGATGGGGTAGTTAGGTGTACTCCTGGAACAGTACATCTGTTCTACATGCTGCATTGGTTGCCAGTGTGCTTCTGTGTCCAATTCAAGGTGTTTTTAGGCTTTAAAGTCCTTCATAGCATTAGACTGGAATAACTGAGGGACTCTTATATCAGCCTGACCCTTTAGAGCTGGCAGAGAAAGCACACTGCAGGCAAAATCAGCTAGGAACCTATATTGGATAGATCTGAAGCACCCACCTTTTGGAACATTATTTCTTCCTCACCCTCCATGTAAGACTAGCTTCATTCCTTTTTGTATTTTGGAAATCCCTCAAAATCTGGTTATGTTATCTGGCCTGAGTTTCCCAGGTATATGCTTAAATGGCTCCATTGCTGAGATGTCTAGTCTTATTTTTTTCTTTACTCAAAATTTGTAGATTCATTTTTATAATAATTATATTTTAATATGGATTTCTATATTTTTATGTCTGTTGTTTTAGATTTTTTTAATTAGATTGTTGCACACTGCCCAGAGTTGATTTTTGTGAGATGGGCTAATGTGCTACATTGTTAGAGAAGTAAACAAAAGTTGACTTTTATGGGCAAAGAGTTGTGAGCATTTGTGAGTTTATGTAAATGTAGTTTCTGGTGCTAAACTGTGTTTTGCAATATGTTGTATTTTCTATTTATGACAATAATGTATGTATGCTCAGATATTGGGTGAACTCAAAAGCATACAAACTCATGAAACAAATAGATCAATTTACATGATAAAAACAAGTATTCGGAACAAGGGAGACATCTCAACAATGAAATTGTGCTATTTCCCTATTCAGATCTGTGTGTGAAACCCAGAATGAACTAAAGTTATGTGTAGATTCTAATGTACAGATTATGTAATCAGGTACAATAGTGTTCAAAGCACTTTCCTGGATAGAATTTGAGAACTAAATCTAAGTCTCTTTGTCCTCCTGTGTTCAGTACTGATAGTACTGGACTGAATTTAATTTAATTTAATTATCAAAATTTATATGCCGCCCAATCCCGAAGGACTCCGCGCGGCAATGTTTGGTGCATGCATAACGCCGTCTGATATAGAGGCTTTCTACACAACATTGTTTGTTCATGGACCTTTTGACTGCTCTGATTAGATTAATTTCTTAATGCAGGACATTAGTTTGTTATCACATCTTAACAATCCTGGTTTCTGCCTCTGAGGAAAGGTTGCTCGGTCATGATTCTCAATGGAGAAGTAAGGAAGTAGTAGTTAGTAAAAACAAAAGTATTACACATGTTCTTTCCTAATTGATTTATTAGACAGAAGGATAATTATGTCTTAGGTATCCTGCAGAACTACAGTGGGAATTGCCTATCAGGCTCTCTAAATTCCCCTGTTCAGCTGTTAAATAAGAATTTTGAAAGTATTGGAATGCCAGTTTGATAAATGCCATGAACCTGGGTCAAAAGCAATGCCTCTACAGCTCAATTATAACAAAAAGTATAAGAAGTTCAGTATGAGAAGTTTAGCTCTCTTCTTTTCTTCTAAACCAACAAGACTTATTTGCTCTTACTATTCTTTAAAAATCAAGATTCCATTTACTTATTCCTTTCAGGCCTCTTTTTCTAACAAGCTGGTCTGATTTACTGCTTAAACACTATGTGACATCTATAAAAGAGTTCAAAACTAGATCAGGTGAATGACTGGTTTTGCTAATTCAATTTCTTAATTATGGAGGAAAGTGGGAAATACTGAGCTAGATGTTCCATAAAAGCTGAACAATGATTTGTTTGATTTGTTTGTAGACCACGCATTCTTCCATTTATCTCTTTACTGAATCATAGCAACTTATACCAAAGTTCCAGATAGGAAAGGGGGCTTAATCATTAATTGGTCTTGCCCACTAACAGTTATCTGAATTAATCTAATATGGATGCTAAATTAATAAGTTTTGCATATTATCATATTGCGTGAATTAAATTCTTACAAACTACATTGGCAGACAAATCCAAAACACATTATGTTTCATTGTGATGAATTCTTCCCAAAATAGTAGTTGAAGTTACTGATCCAGTGTTTTCTCATCTAAGTGAGGAACCACTAATCTAAAATGACTAATCATTTGGCAGGGAAACACTTATCACCAGGAGTCTTTTTGGCAGTCTAATAATGTAAAAATATTGGAAATAAATACATAAATAAATGCACAAGAAGAGAGTTATGGGAAATTTGAAACAGGCTATTGCAGGGGTGTCAAACTCAAGGCCCACAGGCTGGAATTGGCCTTTGGGGTGCTTAGATCTGGCCCACAGAGCCACCCTGGAAACAGCAAAGCACTAGCGCCCGACGCCTCTGCCAGCGAAAATGAAGCTCAAGAGGGCTGTGTGTGGGATTCGTTTTTGACTGCAACGGCCTCCTGCAACCCTCTGCCAGGGAAAATGGAGCTGAGGAGGACCATGTGGAGCCCTTCCAGGCTCTGTTTTTCCTGGCAGAGGGCTGCAGGATGTTGAACTGGAAATGCCCTCCTTATCCATGCCCACCAGAGGTGGGCTGTTCCCGGTTCATCCCAGATTGGGTGAACTGGTAGTAGTGGTGGGAGGCTCCACCCACCCACCTGTCATGCATGTGTGAGAGCACACCAGAACTGGTAGTAAAAAAATTGGCAACCCACCACTGATGCCCACTCTGCCCATGTCCACTTGGCCCCCTGAGATCAAACAGAACTGTGATGCAGCCCTCAATAAAATTGAGTTTGATACCCCTGGGCTATTATTTCAATAGATGCTTTACAGCCTATTTAACTATGAACCTCTTTGGTACATAGTTGTCATAACCATATGGCAAAAAGGTGCATCTAAGAAAATCCGACTTAGAACTGAAAGTTTTATATTTTAAATCTGACTTTTTCCTCTATATTTGCTATGGCTGTTTTGTAATGCCAGAAATTGTATGCTTGATTATTGCCAGGCTAGCAGAGTTCTAAATAACCTGATGCTTTTTAATGTGTTCAGACTGCTACTTGATCAGCAGTTTCTTGCAGAATTATAATTTCCATTTATAACATGAAGCTGGAGAGTCTGTAAATCTGAGATTTTCTGCTATGGGACTCTAATCAGGAAAGTATATTCTGAGACATGTTTTTCATTTTACAAGCATACTGCTAACTGTTGATTTACTTGAGAAACCAAGCAAGGCAGCATCTGGTATAATTTTACTCTGTGTGAGTTATTGTAGTTTGGTCTAAACTAGAGGGTGGATTGAGACTTAGGGATCTGCAACAAATTTTGGAAGGAAAGGCATCCATAATAAACTGGCTTTCTCTAGACTATGAATAACCATTCTGGTAATAGCTGTCCTGACTGTGGTATGTTTCTTTGTTGAGAAATAACTATAACTCTTCAGTTCCTCCAAGCAAATAAGAGGAGATTGTGCCTCTTATTTTCTCTGTTCTGGGAAACAAAGCATGACTTTGCACAACTTTTTTCCAAGAATAACCAAATATCATTTTTTGTTTATTAAGATAAGGAATTGGAAGATTTTTGACAAGTAGTTAAAACAATAGGCCTGTTTAGATTTGTGCAAATTCAGATCACATTCAGGAAAAATGTATTGTGTGCATTTGGAGATAACTTTTATTGTAACACCTTTGATGAGGACAACAGGTACTTATCTTGCTCCGAGTAGAAAAATAGGTATTAAAATGGGTATACGAGAAATATATGGGGACAGAAGTTTAGAAAGCCAATGTTAATGCTAAAAGTTAATGATTAGACCATATCAGTAACACAAAATGATACTGTGTAATAAAGAAGCTGTCTGAAACTTGAATATAAATAAATATTATTTATGTATTTATTCATTCATTTTTAATACAATTAATCCAAATGACCTTGGGAGCTTAACTTAAAATGGCAGGAACAATAAAAATATAAAGAAACAGACTACATAGTCTATATACAACAAGGTGACCAGACATCCCACTTTTGGCGGGACAGTCCCGATTTTTAACAATTTGTCCCACGTCCCGCGTCGTTTTAAAAAAGTCCCGATTTTTAAAAAAAATTTAATCAAGAAACACCCCCTCCCCCCAGTCAATGGTGTCCTGCTTTACCAATGTTAAAATCTGGTCACCTTAATATAGAACTATGCACAAATAACAGAAATGTCACAAATGAGAATTTCATTTCTATTAAATGCTTTTCTTTCTCTAAATCTGGACTATTCTGCCTTTCCCTTATGATGAAATTTCCTTAAATACTGCTGCTGAGCCTTCTTCTTTATGCAATCCAGTTAAGCAATTGTATTATGAAGTTGCAATTTTCTGGGCCCACTTACTAGCACTAAATTGGTCATTTATCATTTCTTAAGTTATCTGTTAACTACATCTCAAACCTGGTGCCATAGATGAAGAAGAAATCTAGCGTAGCCTAGAAATCTTGAACAGGTGAAAGGTTTCTCTAAAATCTTTCCATTCTTATTACATTGACATTATTTTGACTGGCATGTGCTACACACTGACATACATTTCTCCAAGCTGGAAGAAAATGTGTTTATAATAATAAGGGAACAGGCAATCACCCTAGTGCAGTCTACATTAGAGCCAAAGGGAAGGTATAATAGAACTGTTTTTCTCCTGTCTTTTATTTCTAATCTTTTTCCTAAGGCTCAACAAAATACATTTACTGTGGAACTTTTAACTATTCAACTCAGACTAATGGAAGGTTATATTACCTGAGCTTCCAGTTGAATTGAATCCTCTTCAATCTTATGCAGTGCCCATTAGTCTCACAGGGCCATTTCTCTTGCTAGAGGCAAGGGTACCTAATCAGGATATCTTACTTCTGCTGGAAACTTCACAATCTGATGGAACAACAGCAAATAACTGAAATGTATTAATTTGTTAAAGAAGATTAAGAAATAAGTTTCTTCAGAAAAAATGTAACATAGAGAACCGAAGTAATGAGCATTTTCTCAACTCAAAAGGTAAAGATTTTTATTCAAAAAAGATAAAATGTACAGTCATGTGAAATTTGGAGTCTTTTATTAGATTGCAGTTATTAAATTTATGGAGAAAAGAAAGTTGTTCAACTACTAAACCATGACCGATTTGATAAGAGCATTGTCATAATCATGAAAACTTCCTTTAGCTACCTGGTTGTTTGCATTATGTTGACATCATAGTCAGACATCATTTGACATATAATCTCTTACTGGCTGGCATGAAAAACATAATTTGCATTTACTAACTTATAGTAGTTGCTAATTAATTTTCTGCTGTTCCTCTACTCAAGGTCACTGAAACTACTTTCCACTGGACTGCTTTGTAATTTTAGTAACAATAAAAATGCAACAAATGGGAATATGGGACAATTCTCTTGGTTTAAAAAATCATTGCCATATTGAGCATACTAATTTGGTATGTAGCCCTATTATGTATTAGTGTAAATTTATAGGAAGTATATGAATGCATGAACATTTTTATGTATCTGTTCTTTTCTTGCATTAGTACAAAAAGCATAGTTAGACATAAAGCATTTAAGCAGAACAAATATGCAACAGTATGATTAAAGTCCAGTCCAAAGCAAAGAACCCTAGTATCTATTGCAAGATTCAAAGAATTAAATAGTAAGTATAATCAACATTTTTCTACTAGATACTACTTTCAAGAAGCTTTTGATTTATTAATACTTCATTCTTTCTGTTCAACATTTAGGTGGTTGTACTCTCATCAATTTGGTCCTGGATTACGGCTACTATATTTAATCTGAAAAAAGGGCAATCATTCCATGACAGCATCCTGTGTATCTCTCTGCTACCAATTAGTGATTGTCTGAATATTTCTAGCTGAAATACAATAACCCTATCCTAGTGCTGAAGTCTTAGAAAAGAACTGTAGGATTAAAGCATGGAAGATGATTTTGCCAACATTGCAGAATTAAGCTTTGGTGTCTGGGATTGGTATCACCAAGCTATTTTCTTTTTCTTCAAAGGATTTATTTGTATATCTCTATATTCTTGTCTCCATAGTATCACTGATATAATGACCATGTGTATGATTGCTTAATAATAGGGACAATTGTTATTAAGGCTCCATATTCTTCTTAAAGTCATTTTCATGTTTGTTTATTGTACACATAAAGCATCTATTGTATATCTCAGCATGTAATTTTCAAATTTCCATAATTATTCTTTGGTCTTTCTTTTTCTTTAAAAAAACAGATATATATATTTTTAAAAAATCTTTATTTCTACTTACGGCTAAAATGCGAAGAGAATCAGATAAATGTGTACAGGAACAGTAAGGACAAATGTCAATAATTCAATTATTATTAATCATTATTCAGTAATTAATAAGCAAGTAATGAGACAATTTTAAAGATTTTGGTATATTGTATTTAGTACGGTTGTGTATTCTCTGAAGATTCAAATTTCTTGCAAGGAAGTTAAATATGTGTGGGTTGGAATTGAGTAATCTCTCCACAATTGGATAGAACTGAAAAAAACGTTAAAAACAAGACAAATTACCAAAAGGTTCTCTAAAATCTTTCCATACTTATGACATTGACATTATTTTTACTGGCATGTGCTACATAGTGACCTATATTTTTCCAATCTGTGTGTGCGTGGCGTTCATATTTATGTTCCTACTGGAATAATTTTTTCTACCACAACAAACTACCATTATTGTGGGAATTTTCATATGTAAATTTTTCATCAATATCAAGTATTCACTAATACTTGATATTAGTGGGGAGACAATCTTTTTTTATTATTTTGGTGCAATCTGTGTGCTTATTGCAACAATGGAGATAATTTTATCATCTGCCCTCAAATTAAATGAACTTGCAAACTGTTTGTTCATTGAATTGACATGTGATGTTTGAAGGACAAGCCCTAGTCTTAAATTCAAGACTATATTTTGTCCTAATGGGTCTTATAACACAATACTTTTTCTGTCAGCCAGGTTTCTCATCAGGTTTCTCCATATGGTTTTAAATCACATGTAATGTAACCTGAGTTCCAGGTTTCTCTAGATATACGTGGAAAAGTAATAGATGGTAGACATCAGGATACTTCAATGAATACTGTTTGACAGAAAAGAACAGGTAATTGATTTCTAACGAGCATTGCACAAGATGAAAATGGATTGAAGAAGCAGGGATTCATGTCACATGAAAGATATGACATATCAATACAGTTCTGGATTTATTTATATGTTACAGAAACTGTTGTATACTGGGTTAATTTATTTCTCTACCTAATCCAGGCACATACCAAGGATTCCCAACATGATGGCCTACAAGGCCACAGACTATATTTCTATGGAATTCCTAGTCAGTTTTTGTCTAACTATTTGGAGAGTTGTGTCATCCTGCCTGATATAACTGCCAGTTCTGGATTTTTATCAGAAGCAATTATTTTGGTGATACCTTTTTTCTGCATTTAAATTTATAACTGGATTTCTTAATGTGATCTAGTGAATAAGAATATCCATTTTTAATTATGATGAACATCAAAGGTCAATTTGCTTTATATATCCAATGTAGTTGTGACATATTTATAACTATTTTCAGCATACTTCTTTAGTGTGAACCAGGCTTAAAGAAACTTGTGACCTGAAGATTACATGAAGTACTCAAGCTAATTTAACCTGTGTCTGAATTTCAAAAACACTCTGGAAAACCAATTCAGACTACTGTCAATAATTATCTTTACATTCATTGATAGCCATCTGTATGAGAAAAAGAGAAGATTGCTAGGAAGACAATAGCAACAGATAAAAAGGTGGGAGATGGAGAAAGCATGTGTCAGAAAGAAAGAGAAATGTGGCCATCTCACTTCTGACCCTGACCCCATTGATGGTTTTTGAAGTGCTACAGTATTATTATTGGCAAATGACCTGAAGATATTGTTCTGAAAGAACAGATGCCATTACAGAGGGGAAAAATATGCCTTAAAGAGTTGTATGCAGTTTTAAATGTCACACTGCTCTGATACTTTTGAGATCAACCTGTTTGTACTTCAGACAAAAAATTGCTAAAGCATAATCTAATCTGCTGCACTCCAGATGTGTTTGATCCTATTTATCATTATTCTCAACTACCGGTAGCACAATGAAGAATCTCCACTTCCATTGGAGGAGATCATACTCTTCTGAAGCTAGAGTCTGTGTAAAGCTGTATAAATTCCCCAAATGGCTAATTCAAGTGCAGATGAATGACTTGAAATACATTAGGAGAAATAATGTAGGAAATTGTAGACCTGGCCTTGAGAAGAAAACAATGCACTATTAAGCGAGTAGAGAATATTACTGAATTCCAAGTACAAAAAAAGCTCAAGAAATAAAAAAAAATCCTTGATTTTGTTTGATAAGATGTAGTAGAGAAACCTGGAGTGGCTGAGATAATAGGACAAAAATGATCCTGTAAATATGATGAAAATATTATGCAAATATAACCAATATTTAAAACAGGATTCTTACTGATAATTTGAATAGTAAAAATTATGGAAACCAAATTTAAAGGCAGAAATTCAGAATATGAGTTTTGAAGTAATTATGCAGAGGTTCCACATTTAAAAGTAAAGATATAGCCTGAACATTATTCCTGAAAGAAGTATTCCTAATATTCCAAAAATTAACTAAAGGTTTTCTTTGGTGTTCTTGACCGGTC
Organism: Thamnophis sirtalis; assembly: GCF_051295495.1. Taxonomy (NCBI): domain Eukaryota; kingdom Metazoa; phylum Chordata; class Lepidosauria; order Squamata; family Natricidae; genus Thamnophis; species Thamnophis sirtalis. The sequence continues at coordinate 49,488,533 of NW_028261391.1, forward strand.
CTAATTGTTACTAGGAAGAGCAGAGAATTTGACAGCTACAGCCACTAACAATTATCTTCATTAACAGCTGCTTGTTTACAAATGAGGATTCAGCATGTTATTGAGGCTGTATGCCTGGAATGCCTTCCTTATTTGATTATAATGTTCTGTATACTAAAGACAGTTGGATATGACACTTGTAAAAGAATAAGGATTTTGCACAATGTAAGTTTTATGTAGGCTGTAGAACAAACCTGGGTCACTTCCCATAAAGATAGGGCCATCTAGCTAGAGATTTGGATAGAGATTTATAAATATAATTTTAAAAGTGTAAAGTAGATTTTATTGCTTGACCTACAATGGGTACAAAGAGACTCAAATAGCCAGATCTCCCTATCTTTCCCTTTCTCTCTCTCCCTCTCTCTTTTTCTCTCTTTTCCTCTCTCTTCCCTCTCCCTCCCTTCATCTTTTCCACTCCAAAAAATAGGTAATAGTTCCCTCTCTTTCTTTTTTCAGACATTTACTTTACCTTCTTCTGTTTCAGTAAGAGAAATATATTAATTTGTGAAGTATGAAAAATGGGATAGTTTTGCATTAATGAGGAAGGGAATCGCTCTTTGCAGTTAGTAGCCTAATCAATCAATAATAATGAGTCAGCAGATTCTGATTTTTTTAAGGGAGGAAAAATAATAGAATGGGTAGAGAGTTATCCCAGAGTGTAAAAAGTGCTTCTGTTATTTGATATTGCCCTGAAGGCTACAATTAATATAAAAAGAAGCAAATCTGTCTTTTTCATGTTTCAAGCCCTAAATATGTGTAAATATAGGAACGTTTGAAGAATGTGTTTTGTCTTTACTAGATAGAAAATATTGAGTATTATATTCTTTGTAATGTATTCAGGATGAAAAAAATTATTAATGGTGAGTTGCATCCATCTTTGTTCTGCTTGAATTCTGTTCCCTTGGGCATGAAATAGTTGGATTTTTTATTTTACAAAAGCCTTAAATCTCTTAAATGGATGTGTCATTTTGCATTTTTGCTTATTGCAAATGATAGAATCCACTTATGAATCCAATTGTATGCTTTGTATCTGAGTAACTGCTATGCCTTCTGCACTTCATTTCCTAGAATCACTGCACCAGGAAGATCTGCATTTTTACTTAATTATTTGATTTCTTTAAGATATTCAGAAACAGAAAAAAATGAAGTTCTTGGGATTAAATCTGTGGATATGAGTGCCAGCATATCTACACATAAGACATTCCAGTAAAAAATGATCTATATCAACTATAATGAGACAAAAGGAGATTTAAAAAATTATTCATGATGAAATAAAATGGCTATTTGATAGCATATTTTCAGATATGCATTGGTTAGTCCAATTTGAGCATTTGCCTGAATGCAGGTAGAAGTCAAATGGATACAAAAAAATGAAGTATAACCATAGCTCTTCTAATCATATGTTGAACATCTCCGTTGTCAACACATGATGAGAAGAGCTATGTCTATAATGTTTCTACATGTAGAACTGAACGTATGATAAATGGTGAGTGGACTCTTCCCTTGCTAAGTCATGCTGGATATATTATTGAAGTTCTGGTATCCAATTTGATGTAAGAGACATTTTGGTTTAGTGATTAAGGTTCTAGATGAGAAAGCAAGAAATTGTGAGTTTAGATTTTGCATTATCTATGAAAGCCATCTGGGTAACCTTGGGCCAGACATTATCTTTCATCTGAAATCATGTCACAGGGTGTCAGGTGCGACTTCATTTAATAATCAAGAAAGAAACCACTCAACTCCATTCGTTTGAAATCAAGTGTACTTTTACTAATTATAAACGAACAGTAGCAAAGCTAAGCTGAATCTGGTTAATTAGCCGCGAAAGCAAAGAATATCATGTATAATTCAATCCCCTCCCCTTGGCACCCCAGTCCATAGTCCAATTATAATGCACCCAACTGTCAGGTGGGAGATATCTTCAAAAGACATCACCAGGATGGAATGCCAGACAGTTAACCTTGGCGGGAAACTCCCTTCCTCCACATGCACAGTAAGATGGTCAGGTCAGCATCTAGAATCTTCCTCCAGCACATCATGATTCCCCTCCCAAATACCATGCCCCCTTCCCCATTACAATGGCAGCCAAAGCAGCAGCAAAGCAGAGGCGGACATCGGGTTGTTGTGGGAAAATAGGAAAGAAGTTGTGTTATAAATAGGATAACAACAACAATAACAACAACAGCAACAATAGGTTGATACCTAGAAGGCTGGTAGCAACCCGGATCAACCATTAGCACCAGTCAATGGTATTTGTGATGCATTTTTAAATGTACACTTGGCTGAATTTCATTTCTAATGAATAAAGTAAATAATAATAATAATAATAATAATAATAATAATAATAATAATAATCCAGGCATAAAAAAGTTTACATGCAATATTGGCCAGGCAACTGAATGAAATTTTACAAAAGGGCCAAATTGATGAATGGTTGACAACTGGAAAAACATACTTGATTCAGAAAGATGCAACTAAAGGAACAGCACCTGAAAACTACAGACCAATAACATGCTTGCCAACAACCTTCAAATTACTCACAGGCATTATTGCAGATAACATGATGGATTATTTGGAAACAAACAACATCTTGCCAGTAGAGCAAAAAGGCAACAAAAGAAGGAGCAGGGGCACAAAAGATCAGCTTCTAATTGATAAAATGATATTAGAAAATTGTAAGAACAGAAAAACGAACTTGAATATGGTCTGGATTGATTACAAAAAGGCATTTGACTCACTGCCACATAGTTGGATCATAAAATGCTTAGAAACAACTGGCATTAGCAAAAATATTACATCCCTTACTGAAAAGGCGATGAAAAAATGGAGAACTGAGTTGGCAGTAGGGAATGAGATCTACGGAATGGTTAATATCAAGAGAGGAATTTTCCAGGGTGATTCACTTTCACCTCTTCTCTTCGTCATCGCAATGATCCCACTATCAGTAATCTTAAAAAAAATGAAATTAGGCTACCAAACAGCCAAAGAAGCTGAAAAAATTTCACATTTACTATATATGGATGATTTGAAACTCTATGGAAAGTCAGAAATAGAAATCCAATCATTGACAAACACAGTCCGAGTATTCAGCACCGATATTTCAATGCAGTTTGGCATGGAAAAATGCGCCACTGTATCCATAAAAAGGGGCAAAATTACTGCATGTGAGGGAATTGAAATGCCCAATGGCCAATTAATTAAATGCAAAGAAAATGAAGCCTACAAATACTTAGGCATTCTGCAGTTGGATAACATCAAGCATGGAGAAGTAAAAACTATTGTCAGGTGAGAGTACACCAACAGAGTTAGGAAAATTTTAAAATCTAAATTGAATGGTGGAAATACAATCAAGGCCATAAATACCTGGGCAATACCAGTTATAAGATACACAGCTGGTATAGTTAACTGGACACAAGCTGATTTGGACTGTTTAGACCGAAAAACCAGGAAACTAATGACAATGCACTACAGTTTACATCCACGTGGTGATACTGATAGACTGTATCTGCCCCGAAAATCAGGTGGCAGAGGATTATTACAAGTGAAGCAAACAGTTGAAGAAGAAAAAACATGGACTGGCTGATTATTTAAAAGAAAGTCAAGAACATCTATTAATCGAAGTAAAGAACAAAAATCTACTGAATGCCCAACAGACAAAACAAGAATACAGAAAAGATGTGATAAAATCAAGAATGGAGAGTTGGCAGAACAAAGCACTGCATGGCCAATTTCTGGAAAAAATAAAAGATAAAGTGGACAGTGAACAAACTTGGTTATGGTTAACAACAGGTTCATTAAAGAAAGAAACAGAGTCACTAATCCTGGCTGCGCAAGAACAAGCTATCCGCACAAATGCCATTAAGGCCAAAATCGAAAAATCCTCTGATGATGCAAAATGCAGACTTTGCAAAGAAGCTGATGAAACTGTTGATCACATACTCAGCTGCTGTAAAAAAATCGCACAGACTGATTATAAATTGCAGCACAATTCAGTAGCACAAATGATCCATTGGAATTTGTGCAAAAATTATAATATTAAAACAGCAACAAACTGGTGGGAACATCAGCCTGAAAAAGTCACCGAAAATCAGATGGTCAAGATCTTGTGGGATTTTCGCATACAAAGAGACAAAATATTGGCGCATAATACACCAGACATCACATTGGTTGAGAAAAATAAGGTCACAATCATAGACATTGCAATACCAGGTGATAGCAGGGTCGCTGAGAAGGAACATGAAAAAATCGCAAAATACCAGGACTTAAAAATTGAAATTCAACGACTATGGCACAAACCAGCAGTGGTAATTCCAGTGGTAATTGGCACACACTGGGTGCTATTCCAAAAGCACTGGAATTACATTTAAAACAGTTAAAAATTGACAAAATCACCATCAGTCAAATGCAAAAAGCCGCACTGCTTGGATCTGCACGCATATTACGAAAATACGTTACGACGTCCTAGGCCCCTGGGTGGGGCCCGACTAGTAACCAATGCCAAATCCGGCGAAACAACTGGCCGCTGTGATACAATTGTATAATAATAATAATAATAATAATAATAATAATAATAATAATAATAATAATACAAAGACCTACAAATAGAAATAGAATGATTATGGCAAAGCAAGGGTAGTATCAATAGTAATAGCTTGGGTGCAGTCCCAAAACAACTGGAACACCGCTTGAACGCCATAGACAAATTTGCCATCAGTCAATTGCAAAAGGTAGCTTTACTTGGAACTGCTTCCATCCTGCGACAATATCTGTAACACCATCAAACATCCAGATTTGCCTATCCCAGGTCCTTGGTAAGGACTCAATAGGTAGACAAAAATGCCAAACTCAGACTGAACATCTGGCCAACTCAACTTATACATAACAGCTGCCTGTAAATCCACATTTCAAATGCTTCTAGTCTCCTCAAGTGGCTTTCTGTCAAGGACCATCTCTCCACTCCATAGAAAAGATGTAGCATCTGACAAGCCTGATTTTCAAACTTAGGTTTATGTTGTGATTGCAGAAGACCTTTTTCATTTTGAAGAATGTTGTTCGAGCTTTCTCTATCCTTGTTTTTACTTCAGTGATTATGTTCCAGCTTTCATGTAAATTAGAAACAAGGTACATGATCCTTTCAATTTTTTCTAGTGGTATTCCTTCCAAAGTTATTGGTGGTAAATTAATGAGTTGTTTGCAGACGACCCATTAATTTGTTGGAATGGAAAACCATTATTCATTACTTCATAGAGCACTGGAAGCATGGAAACTTTGTGGATGTACAGTATCCAGTGATTGCAACTAGGATTTATGACTGATGACCTATTACTTGTTGTTTATACCGTATTTTCACGACCAAAAGCCGCACCGGATTAAAAGCCGCAGTATCAATTAACGTTAATTTTTTAAACTTTTTCCACATATAAAGCGCACCGGGTTATAAGCCGCGCTCAGAGACCCGGCTCCCCTTGGTTCCTCATCGAATCACGTGCGCAGGTTGCAACTTGGAACTCCGTCTGCCCGAGTTGGGGCATTTTCTGGCTTGGGACGCTCCGGCGGCTTCTTCGGGAGGCAGCCCGCCGGCTTCGGCGGGACGGAGAGCGCGGCGACCGTGGAGCATGTGTAAAGTACTTTCGCCCCCACGCCGGCCCCCCTCACCGCGCGCCGGCCTTCGGGGATGAAGGGGCAGGACTTCCCGGGCGGAAGGCATGCCTGGCTCTGCGGCTCCAGCCCCAGCACCTTTCGGCCGAGCCTCTCCCGCCAGGCGGCCGCCTTCCTCCGCTGAGCGGCCCCGCGCAGCCTCGCCACCCCGGGAGATCGCCAGCGTGGGGGCCTGGGGCGCCGCGGCCAGGGAAGCCAAACCGGGCGGCGGCGGGCAGGGCGCCTGGGTTGCGGTCCCCGAGGCGGGCGGGTGGGCGCACGTGGCAGGCGTCGGCTAGCGGGAGGCTTCGGGCTCCGCTGCTCTCCCGGCTCTTGCCCGGCCGGTGTGGTGTGCTGGGAAGACCGGCGCCGCACCGGCCACCCGCGCGCCCTTGACCGGCAGCGGAGTTAGGCAGGGCGACTGCCGGGGCGGATGGGGTGCTCGGCGCCGGCAAATCCTGAAGGGCTGAGCCGGTCAGCCGTCCCTTCTGCCGTCCCTTCTTGCGGTGGCGGGGGTGACGGAACAGCTCAGTCTATAGGGGCTGGGAACTGGGTGGCTCTCTGCTCGCCGACTGAGAAAGTAGCGAGGTTGAAGGGAGAGACCCGAGGGACGTGTGCATGCTTGCGAGCTTCAAGTTTGAGCGTCGGGAGGGAGAGATTTTCTATCTTTTTTCACACATAAAGCGCACCGGGTTATAAGCCGCACTGCTGGTTTTTGATAAAATTTTAGGATTTTCAGTGCGGCTTATGGTCGTGAAAATACGGTATGTGAGGTTATGTACTACAGACAAATTCCTTCTGTGTCCAATCACACTTGGCCAATTAAAAATTCTATTCTAATTGGTTAATTTGAAACAGAAATAGTAGATGCTGATCAGCTTACAAAAGATAAGCAATCTAGATAAACATGAAACAATGCAATATTAGAATTCAATAAAAATAAGCTATATTTAAATATGTCATATGGTGACTAAACTAAATCTGTTTTCTTTTGACACTACTGACATTCATGGTAATAAGGGGGTGTTAGTCGGGTAGTAAATTATATACATATAATAATTAATAATACACATTTGAACAGCATGGACAAAATCACCATCACTCAATTGAAAAATGGCAGCTTTACTTTGAAACAGCTTGCATGTTACAACCATAATATATAATTTACTACCAGACTAACACTTCCTCATTCCCATAAATATCTTCCTTTTGTCTACCAAACTTCTTTGATATGAGTTATCTACAATGGAACAAATTTATGTACCATACTGTGCAGAATCACATGTTGCATTTTCATTATTTGTACCAGGTGGACATATGCTTTATGCACATTGTGTAACAGATATATTATTGAATCTCTCTTCGAAACATACTGAGAAGTGCAATTCCTTCTCAGACCTTTAAATGTAGTTTATTGCAGAAACAATGCTGAACCATTGATTTCACTGTGAGATACCTACAATTCAATGGCTACCTCTCTTCTGAGTATTCAAGACCAAAGCTGCTTAGGTATCGTATGCTCTGTGTTTTAGAGAAGACAATTCAGCAGTAATAAACAAACAGAATTTCCACTCATTTAGAAATGATCACAGAGTTAGTATTAAAGCTAAGAACAAAATTCAGATGGACTTTTCACCTTTTCTAGCCCTCGATGTCCAACGTAGCACATCACATATAATTTAAAAGACTATATAGGAAAACAGTTAAATTTGTCTATGTAAAAGAACTCTTGAGGACACTTGTAATCCTATTCCTTGCTACCTTCTCTGTCTATCTTCCTCGGTATATGAACACTTATACTTTTCACTTTTAATTAGAAGGCACAGCCAGGATAAGAAGCATTTGCTTGTTAAATTTCAAATGCCAGTGGGGGGATGGAAGGCATCCAGGAACTGCATATTTGACCCTATAACGAAGAACATGGCCTATTGTAAAATCTTTTTAAAAAAAAAAAAACATGGCACATAGCTCTACCTGTTACCAATTAATGGGATTTTATGTTTCTTAAAAGAAGAGTATTATGATAATGGCAAATAGTGCTAAGAGAAAACCTCCTTGTACTGATTTAAGATTAAAATCAACTTGCATGAAATGTCATTCTAGTGTTGCAAATAGTCTCTCTCTCTTTTTCTTCTAGGGAGGCTTTGAAAAAAGTATTCTCCCTCAAAATGTTAGAAGATAAGATCAATTTACTATTCAAAGTAAATCTGCTTAAATTAAGGACCACTGAAAACCAGAGAAAAACGGCTTCAATTTGGATATCTGTTTTCTCTGCTCAAAGCATTTTAATTCTGGACAAAATTCTCCAAACTGATTAATTTTTGATGATATTCTCGCTCTTTTCTCCATTTGCACTACTCATTAACAATCCCTGCACATGTCTATGGTGAAATATTTTGTGCAGTCAATATTTTACTCATAGTCTTAAGAAACTTTCTCAAGAACTCCATCATTGGAGAGAATTAGAAAGGGTTTTGCATTGATTGCATTGGCCCAAGCTTGATTGCATTGGCCCAAATTTTGTTTTGCAACCTAGAAGTTTGACTAAGAAAACAACAGAACCCTTCCAATCTCATAAATTTAGATATTATCAATTATTTTCAGTCAATACCTGGTGTGGTCTTTTAACATCCAGTATCTATGAGGCTTCAAGGTTTAGAGATTGTAGTCTAGGGGACAGATTTCCTGACATTCAACTGGCAACCTGTGGCTGCCATCTTCAGAGATAAGAGCACCGGCAACTGAGCAGAGACTGACTTTATAGCCAAGAATCATGACTTCTGATTTCTTTAAGTTGATCTGGTTTCTAATTGATGCAGGTTGCTTGTTGAGTCTCTGATTGGTTCCTTGCTTTTTGGTTCTTGGTTTGCACTGTTGGTTAGTCTGAGTAGGCTGAATCCTGATTAGCAGGTGAGGATGAGCTAATGTTTGGGAACAATCTTCCCTAAATCCAAATGAAGAACTCAATGCAATTAATGAATAAGAATTAATAGAGCAAAACTCTTGGCAAAATGACACAGTCTGGAGTTGCTTCTAAGCTGTTTTAGGGATTTAAGCTAGCGTGAACACAGCACAAGTGTGTTGTCACAAATTCTTGGGGATTGGACTAAAAGTTCATTTTTATTTAAAATAACGAGGTTTTTTAAACTCTCTTTTCTTTACATTGTCTTCTGCTTGTAGACTCCTGTATATTATAAATTCCAGTATGGGAATTATAAAGTCACAAGCAGAAATTTTTGCAAAAGCCATGCTTATATTCTTTTCTACATGGCTTTATAAAGCCCATATTTTTTGCAGAATCCAAGAAACTGAATATAATTTCAGAATGTCCCAGATAATGTTTCTCTCTGCTGGTTCCCAGCAATTTGGAAGATATATGTCAAATGCTTTTCTGGCGTATCTTTCCTGCAGCTTTTCCATGCTGGTGGCTTTTTTTTTTTAAAAAAAAAAAATCATACAATAGTTTTTATTATACTTTATTTTATTCCAGGAATAACCTTCCTAATCAATTCTCAGTAATCTATGACTGTTGGCAAATATCAAGCAATTATCAGCACAACTTTCACAATGGTTGGTGTTTCATTGTAAGTAAACAAATGTGAAGATTTAATATCTATTCAACAGCATTAAAATGCCCTATTTTAAAACAAATATATCTCAAATTTAGGACATATTTTCATTTCAGGGGAATTTCATTTTTTGCTCACAAATGTCAATACCACTGGTACCATTTTGGCTGGAATTAACCAGGGAATTTAGATTAATTTGATTTCAGGCTTACATACTGTATAATATGAATGACTAAATTTACACTGCAATATCTTGAACTAGTTGTATTACTATTACTATCCTATTCTATTTCAAAGTACTATACAAATGGAAACTCTTTATCTTTTTAGAAGTGAGAATGGCATTGTATAAAATGATGAGCCTGATTTTTATTGAAAACAGCAATGTTGTACTTTTTAAAGAATGCTTTGCAACAGATTAACTGGATTCCAGGCTTTTCTGATGAAAGTTCTATAGCTACATTGACTGGAAATGATTGTATAATAAAAACATTAAATCATTTTATTAAATACTCTATTATTTGTTGTCAAATTAGTGTGCATCTATTTATTATCTAATATATGTTTTATCACCTGACCTAGATTGGATGGCAATAAACAAAAAAGACTTTTGTAAATGTGTTTAAAAAAATGTACACTTGCAAAAGTAAATACATACATAGAGAATATGTAGATTTTTGCCTATATCTGGAAAAGATTGTATAGAATGAGATACCAGTGTTACCTAACCAGATTGTTTAAATAAGTTCTAGTGAGATTTTTTTTTAATGCATACCAGTGCATTTATTTTCCCACCCTGTTTCTTTCACCTGGCCTGGATCTCTTTGGCAAGCTCCTTTTGCTTCCTCTTCCAGTTTGGCCATCTCTTCCAGTCCATTTTATCATGCCCTCTCTGGTTATAATTCCTCTGCCCTGGTTCTTCCAGCTGCTTTCTGTGTTATTCCTCATTCTGCTCTATTATCTACGTAGTTTCTTCTCTTTTTTGGGTGCAGCAAGGAAAATCCCTTGTAGTTAGTTCTACTCAGAGGAGAACTGCCTCCATTTTCTTTCTTAAATTTTTGTTTGTTTGTTTATTTTTTGTTTGTCAAACGTACAAGGTAACAGGTATAAGTATGAACATAAACATGAACAAAGGAAGTAGATTTAGATAAATGGGGACAGTAAGAAAGAGATGGTAAGCACGCTGGTGCATTTATGCACGCCCCCTTTAAGAACCTCTTAGGGATGGGCTGACCGAAGGCAGTGCAGTTCCAAATTGTCCAAGTCAAAAGTTTGAGCCTTGTGGCTAAGGGATTTTATTGTGAGCAGAGGAGTGAAATGGTCTACTTGTGAAATACCTCTGGACCCATTCAATCATATTAATGTCTAATATACAGTGAAGGCGGACGAATAGTATTCAAGAATTGGTCTGGCAAAGGTTTTGTATGCCCTAGTTAATAATACAAAGTTACCAGAGAAGAAGCTTCTCAAAATAAGGTTAACAACAACAATTAAAGGGTTAATGCCTTTTTGACAATGCTGTTACAGTGAGCTCTGAGGATTAGATCGTTAGAGATAAAATACTCCTAGGTCCTTGACAGAGTGAGGGTCAACTGTGAGATTGTTTCTGCCTAACTTGTATTTGGTATTCAGATTTTTTTTTTTTGCCAATGTGTAGGCAGAACATTTATTTGTTGCAATTTGGAGTTGCCAATTACAAGACCATTCAGTTGTTCATAAGGAATAATTTCTTATTTTTCTTCTATTGCACAGAGAGAAAAACTTCCCTTTTTCTTTAGCCCAACTGCTTTCTTTAACCTCTTCTTATCTTTCCCCCCTTACTGTAAAGCATTGCTTTCTTAGTTGCTTTTTCTGAAGCCATTTTCTTCTTATTGGTACTCATTTGCCGCCTTGGTTAAAGCTCTGCTCTGCATCTGACCCAGTTTTCCATTCCCACTCTTATTTTTCTGCCCTAACTCTCTAAATTTAGATCAGTCACAAATAATTAAATGCCCCTAATCTTTAATCTGTCTAACCTTCTCTCTAACCACAGCAACTATTTCTTCCTCTAATATGTTTATTCTGCCCCAACACCTGCAATTTCATTTCCCCAGTTTATTCTGTCCCAATTTTATTTCTTTTAATTTATTGAACAGTTGAAATATTTTCCTTCTCAGCACAGGTCTTTTTGAATAATTAATGCTATTAATTGTTAATTCTTCCCAAAATGTTAATCACATCTGGTGGTTGCTCAGGTACAAAAGCTAGACTAGACCATTCTCCAATTCTGTTGATGGAATCCATCATATTTGAATCTTTTCTGAATGATATCTTCATATCATACTTTATCTAAAGTGGCTGATTCGTTTAGACATTGAGGTAGACCATATGCTATTTTATTCTATTCCACAAGACATTGGTACTGCTGCTTCCCAACAACAGCTTCCTTCCCTGATTGCCTCATTCTGTCTTATGTTATACTGTCAAAAAAACGTTTTCCAAATATATTTTCTCTGAAAATATGTCAGTTTTCTGAACCAAGAATTACTTTAATGAGTTCAAAACCTAAGAGCTAAGTCTATTCTTATTCACACATTAGTTTCAGCAATGGATTAAGGCAGTTCACATAATTCATCAACCAACCCTCATTTCTATTTTCATCTGTAAATCTGGCTTTTCCTGCAGGCATTAGGGCAGTTGCTCTAAAAAAATTGTAGGTAGGAAAACAGGCAGTATTTATTATTTACATAGATCTATAACAAGAGTTCAGATTAAAGTACATTTTTGGTTGTCTCCACGGACTTCAAAAACAATTTAGATTGTTAAAATAATGCTGATTTGTAAGCAGAAATAGTTGCAGTATAACAAAGGTAGATTGTCCCGTATGTATTCATTGAGTCCAACAGAAAAACACATTGGAAATTCTATAATGATACTTATGTAGATTGAAAAAGGGATGTGGTGGCTTAGTGGCTAAGACACTGAGCTTGTCAATCAGAAGCGTCGGCAGTTTGGCTGTTCAAATCTCTAGCGCCCTGTAATGGAGTGAGCTCCTGTTACTTGTCCAGGTTTCTGCCAACCTAGCAGTTTGAAAGCATGTAAAAATGCAAATAGAAAAATAGGAACAACCTTTGGTGGGAAGATAACAGCGTTCTGTGCGCCCTCAGTGTTTAGTCATGCTGGCCACATGACCACGGAGACATCTTCAGACAGCGCTGGCTCTTCAGCTTTGAAATGGAGATGAGCACTGCCCTCTAGAGTCGGGAACAACTGGCATATATGTGCGAGAGGAACCTTGACCTTTACCTTAGATTGAATTCTTGATTTTGCAATTGCCAGTACAGCCAAATAAATTGTACTAATAGTTCTTTTAAATTATGTATGGAACTAAAATGGTTATTATGTCCTTTCCTGCTCATTTTGAAGTAACAAAACTAAATATGCTTCTTATATCCTTTACCCTCTTAATTTTTTTTTATCTGCACATTGACATTTGATTAGGATTCCATAAAAGTGAACTGGTATTCATGAATTGAGGAAGCTTTTTCTATTTCATTTCTATTTTTGTTCCTATTTTTTATTTTGTACACTTTTCATTTTTTCCTCTTTATTCTTTTATTTTTTAATGTATTAATTTTAACCTTTTTAATTTTAACTTTTAGTAAAATTACTGTAAAAACCAACAATACACTTAGTTAGACAAACAAATCTCCATTGGCTCTGCAATAGCCTCAGGCAGAAGGTTTTTAAGTTCAATTTTAATCCTTAAAAAAAAAGAGGACAATTTTCTTACATTATCATGAATAAAATCATTTGGGTATTCAATTAACTTACTGATATGGGCTATCTACATTACGCTGATGGAATGATACCTTTAAAATTAAATAACCATACTGCTGGTCTTTTTAAAAATATTGTGTTCAATTTTTTAATAAAAATTACACAGATGAATATGATTTTTTGGGAGGGAACAGGGGTAAACATACTTAGTAATGATGCTGAGTGCAATAGAGATTCAGAACAAACAAAAGATCGGCATTTACAGTTTGGCTGGGTTCATTGTACCAGTAAGCTACAAAGATGTTTATTTATTTGTAACACGTTACTGTATAAACCTAGCTTATTCTGATTTATAAACCATGTGATGTAGCATAGTATGATAAGTAAACATAAATCACTGTGGCTTAGTGATTAGGCCATCTCTAAAGAAACTGTGGTTTGTCATAATTGCTAAATTAAGGCATTTTGCAAAGTCAGTCGATAAAATATGCTATAACAAGATGTGCTGATGAGTAATAAAGTATAAGTCTTTTTTTAAAGCATTAGTAATACAGGTAGTCTTTATTTAATGACTGCCACATATAGTAATTGTTCACAGTTATGATAATGATGAAAAAGTAATTTTGTGTTCCAACCCTTGCATTGTGACCTTTGTAAGTCTGTAAAGCAAAAGAAAGCTGAAGTAGAGTCATGGTTTCATTTAGTGACTGCTTTGCTTAACAAGCAAACGGGTTGTTGAAGGATATCTGTCCTACAGAACAAACAAGGACTACCTGCATTAATAAAGAATAGGAGCTTTTGGATTAACAATCAGCTAACAAAACGATTTTGCCCTTGAAACCATTGAAAAAAGGAATGATGAGATTCTATATGTTAGGACCAATGGCTGAATCTCCCCCCCACCAGTGCATTAACTTGAAGACAGGCTTTTCAACTGTTTCCATGACACTAGCAATAAAATGGGTGCAAAAGTAGTCCTCAATTTACAATAGTTTGTTAATTAGTGACCATTCAAGGTTACAAAGACATTGAAAAAGTAATTTATGACCATTTTTCACACTTATGACCAATGCAACACCCCAATGGTCACATGATCAAAATTTGGATGCTTGGAAACTGATTCATATTTATGACCATTGCAGTGTCCAGGAGTCATGTGATCCTCTTTTGCAACCTTCAAGCAAAGTCAATGGGGAAGCCAGATTCACTTAACATTCATGTCACCAACTGCAATAATTCACAATTGTGGCAAGAAAGTTTGTAAAAAGGAACAAAATGCACTTAACAAATGTCTTACTTAGCAACATAAATTTTGGGCTCAATTGTGGCTGTAAATCAACCACTACCTGTATGTGTGTGTATGTATATCTCTATCTCTATCTCTATCTCTGTCTCTGTCTCTGTCTCTGTCTCTCTCTCTCTCTCTCTCTCTCTCTCTCTCTGTCTCTATCTCTCTATCTCTCTATCTCTATCTATCTATCTATCTATCTATCTATCTATCTATCTATCTATCTATCTATCCTATCCTATCCTATCCTATCCTATCCTATCCTATCCTATCCTATCCTATCCTATCCTATCCTATCTATCTATCTATCTATCTATCTATCTATCTATCTATCTATCTATCTATCTATCGCTTTGAATAGCCTTAGAATAATTTGCAATTCAATCTTTAGGCCCATGCATGTATTTCTCATTAGTGTCAGCTTTCATATTGTAAACTTTTGCTTCCCAAATTCTGATATTAATTCTTGAAACATCGCATTTGCCCTTTCATCTACTCACATAGTGGGAACAAAGCAGAACATAAACTGCCATTTTTGAGAGTTACACATACATTTTGTAGCACTTCACTGCCTTTGAAATTACTATGAAAGCTGTTCTATCCAACCTTCACGGTTCTTAACGAGCCCAAAAATAAATAAATTAAAGTCTCTGCCAGAAGATAAGGAACTGAAACACAAATCTTTCTTACTTCAATACAAGGTGAATCAAACGAAAGCAAAGCCCTTCTTCCAAAGTCTCTACAAATCAGGGTTACAGAAGTCAAACCACTTTTCCAAGTGTACAGCAAAGAAACCATGATCAAAGATCAAGGAACGCACGAAGGAACGTTGACTCTTGCTACTAGGGTGTGGCAGCATCCATCCTTTTATCTCCAAACCTGCCCCTAACAAGCCCCAGCTGCATAATGAATCTTGTATCCCGAAAAGACTCACAGCAGACATCTGCTGAGTCACAACACTATCCCCCACCGCAGGGCCCTTTCCCTGGGGTCCGATGGTCCTGACGTGTCCCCAGGATGACCTGCACCCATTTCCCTTGGTGCCTTTTTCATGAATCCCAAACCTCTGGAAGCATAGCCCTCTTGAATTGGAATTAGGTATCCGGTGGCTACCATGTTTCCTTCCACCCTTCACGGCATCGACACCCCGTCCAGGGTCATCCAACCTCTGCAAGGCCGACCCACCAGCCCCCCTACCGTCGGAGGTTGATGGCAGCTCTACCAGCTTCGGCCAAGCCTTAACACCCTGTCCAGGGTTCTCCACCCTCTGCAAGGCCGACCCACCAGCCCTCCTACTGTCGGAGGTTGATGGCACCTCTATCAGCTTTGGCCGAGCCTTAACACCCTGTCCAGGGTTCTCCACCCTCTGCAAGGCCGACCCACCAGCCCTCCTACCGTCGGAGGTTGATGGCAGCTCTACCAGCTTCGGCCAAGCCTTAACACCCTGTCCAGGGTTCTCCACCCTCTGCAAGGCCGACCCACCAGCCCTCCTACTGTCGGAGGTTGATGGCACCTCTATCAGCTTTGGCCGAGCCTTAACACCCTGTCCAGGGTCCTCCACCCACTGCAAGGCCGACCCACCAACCCCCTTTCCGTTGGAGGTTGACAGCAGCTCTGTCAGCTTTGGCCGAGCCTTAACACCCTGTCCAGGGTCCTCCACCCTCTGCAAGGCCAACCCACCAACCCCCTTTCCGTCGGAGGTTGACGGCAGCTCTACCGACTCCTGCCGAACCACCATGCAATCCCCTCCCGCAGAGCCCTTCCCCTGGTTTCGATGAGCGGGGTGCGGCCCAGAAGCATGGTCCAAGACCCTGGGACCCCTCTGGGACCCCAAAGTCCAGTGCTGCAGGGACCAGAGTCAACAACGGCTGGAATCTCAGAGGAGTTTTCCTTGTAGACCTGGCCCAATGACACTGGGCACATGATTCATGCACCTCCGTACGTCATTTTTCAGATGGGGCCACCAAAATTGACGGGAAGCCAGGCGCAACATCCGAACAAACCCCCAATGTTTTGATGCAGACGCGCAATAAATCTGCACGATCACTCATCGACGGATGTGCCCTGCGGGAACATAGAGCCAGCCCCGACACTTCAAAAGATCCCCTTCCAAAGTCCATGGGGACGCCGGCCTCACTTCCGCCTTTTGTCGCTCCACCCAGTCATCACCCCGCTGCGCATCCCGTATCAGAGTCTGCATGCTCACGGGATGACCAATGGCAGCGCAGGATGCAACGGGTAGAACAGTTCAAGGTGGAAGCGAGTTCGCAGGGTCGGAGTTCTTTACTTTAGTCTGCAGGGCATCCGCCCTGGGACTCCACACACCCCGAACGCATGCTATCTTGTGCGAACGGGGTAACACGGCCGCACCAACATGCTGGTTGTCCAACTTGATCATGCATTGCTGAGGGATGGCTGCGGTCCGCACAACCCTTCTGTTCTTCTTAGGGCAGCTCCCTGCCAGGTGTCCAAGATCCCCACAGTAAAAACACAATCCCTCTGCACGTCGTCTGTCCATCTCTGTCCGGGACACTCGAGGTCTGACAGCACCCAACTCCATGGGCTCCTCCCAGTCCATTGCAGTCTCTTGCTGAAGCGGCATGCTGGTGGTCTCCTGGAATACATGGCAAGGCCTTTGCCTCTGCAGCCGGGCGTCTATCCAGAGGCACAGGTGGACCAACGCGTCAAACGTCGGTGGCCTGTCCACCCTCGCCAGTTCATCCTGCAAGGCCTCAGACAATCCATCCTGAAACGTGTCCATTAGAGCTGGTTCATTCCATGTGGAATCCTGGCTACGTAGCCTGAATTCAGACACATAGTCCTGCAATGAACCACTCCCCTGCTGCAGTGATTTCAAACTTCTGGCAGCTGTTTCCCCCTTGATCGGATCTTCAAACATCCATTTGAAATACTGGCAGAAGCCCTGGAAGTCATCCAACAAAGGGCTCTGCTGAACTAACAAGGGGGTGGCCCAACGGGCAGCTGTGCCTGAGAGCAAACTGATTATGAATCCCACCTTTGTCCGGTCAGTGGGAAAGTCCTCAGCTCTCAGGCTAATAAACAGCTGGCATTGTCCCAAGAATGCTGCAAACATGGCCTGACTCCCATCATATTTATCTGGCATGGCTACTGGGTACTTCCTCCTTGGCTCGGGGGAGGGGTCTTACAGCTCTCTGCAATTGTGCCATTTGATCCCTCAGGACAGCCATTTGTTGTGCGAGTTGCATATGTGAAGCATGTAATTGCTCCATAGTTAATGAAATGGAGGCTTATCAGGCAGGAGTCAATCTGTTCTGTCCCCCCTTCATGGCTCTTAACAAATGGCAAGACAAATAAACTTTCTTTATCAGTTCTCAGTTCAAACTGGCTTCGAGCCCAAAAATAAATTAATTAAAGTCTCTGCCAGAAGATAAGGAACTGAAACACAAATCTTTCTTACTTCAGTACAAGGTGAATCAAACGAAAGCAAAGCCCTTCTTCCAAAGTCTCTATAAATCAGGGTTACAGAAGTCAAACCACTTTTCCAAGTGTACAGCAAAGAAACCACGATCAAGGATCAAGGAACGCATGAAGGAACGTTGACTCCTGCGACTAGGGCGTGGCAGCATCCGTCCTTTTATCTCCAAACCTGCCCCTAACAAGCCCCAGCTGCATAATGAATCTTCTATCCTGAAAAGACTCACAGCAGACATCTGCTGAGTCACAACAGAAAGCTGTGGGAGGATTATGTTTCCCCCCTCATTTTTCATTGTACAGATGAGTTCCTGCTTAGCAAAAGAGCTTTTTTTGCAAACAATTGTGAGAAAAGAGAAGCAGAGGTGGAGGACAAGTTCCTCAGAAGAGATCAGATTAGACAAAATCTATGCCAGCCTCTTAGTTTACAACCTTAGGGCATATACTTCAACACCAAGCTGGAAGGCAGTGAGATAGTTCAGTATTATGCAATTTACTCTATTTTAGTTATTTTTTAAACCAAGAAATCAAATTTTCTGAATTATATAAACACTGCAATCCTGAATGTGTGTTTTATTTTTCAACGAATTTGTTATTCTGTGTACAATCAAGGTTAGCATTTCAAATCCAGAGCATAAACCCATGGCTGGTAACACCTTATGGAAAGTAATTGAAGGCTCTCCTGAATAGTTCCATTGCACCAATTTTATTATGCCATGAAATAACTTTTTTTATTTTTGAGGAGAGAGGGGGGGAGTGAGTGAGAGTGAGAGTGTGAGAGAGAGAGAGATCTCAACCCATAGTCACACCTTCATATGATGTTTTTAAGTACTGTAAGTGGGGAGACCTATTTTTCCTTTCCAAGAGAGGGGAATATAAAAGAGTTAAATATTACATGTTTCTTAAAAAAAACAGTTGTAAAGTCCAACAAAAGAGTATAAACATCCTTTTAATTTCTGAAAAGAAATACTATATATCTATTACTATAAATAAATATATTACAATTTTGCCTTATGTAGTTTCTGGATAGTCTCTCTGGGAAATATATTTGCTTCAACCGGTTCTGTGGCATTGCTTGACGGGCGTGGCTTGGTGGGCATGGCTGAGGAAGGTTACTGTGAAATCTCCATTCTCACCCCACTCCAGGGAAGGTTACTGCAAAATCCCCATTTCCTCCCAATCAGCTGGGACTCGGGAGGCAGAGAATAGATGTGGGTAGGGCTAGTCAGAGGTGGTATTTACTGGTTCTCTGAACTACTCAAAATTTCCTCTGCCGGTTGTCCAGAACTGGTCAGAACCTACTAAATACCACCTCTGATTTGCTTGCACTTTTTGAAATGGACACACTGTAAACAAATTTGTATTTATCTTTTGCAGGAGATCCAGTTTATTTTATTTAAAAATAATAATCTTTAAAAATGAAACGTAAAAATATTTTATCTAAAAAATGGAAAATAAGGAGCAAATGCAATAACCTTGCTGTTTTTTCAGTTGGGTATTATTTCATTACTGTAGTCAAAGGCACCTTTAGCACTTTAAGATTCACATGGATTTTATCAGATTGGCTTCAAATGACTGCCAAGGTATAAACCTGTATGGTTGAAATATTTTTATAACACATGCTCCATAAACTATATAATAGGACAGTGCATTTCATCCTGAACAGTTACATCATTGTGTTCCACAAAGGTGGTAATCTAAATTTATATCTACTAATTAAATTTATTATGTTAATTTCTAAGTTGTAATAAGTGATTTTTACCAGAAACAGAAAGAATAGGTTCAACCATGTTGACTCTGGGTGATAGACATTCTATCAGATATACCCTGATAAAAATTGAGAATTAGTAGCCTACTTAGAACTATGCATCAACCTTTGGAGAATTTACCCAGGAACATGCAAAATTTAAATCTAGCTTTTGAAGAAGAAATGTCATGAATCATAATACTCCACTAGACTTCTTTTTGAAACTGGACAATTCAGAGATAAAAGCTTCCTACTATGCACAATGTGGATTCAATGTTTGATTATTCTGAATTCAGGTTACCTTGAGGTAAGATGGGCGGCCTATATTATAAATAAATAAAAATATTTATGGAACTTGATTAGGGATGCGCAGGGACTAGGATGTAAAGCCTTCTGCTTTGGCCTATAAAGAATTCTTCTGGGATTTTGGAAGGATATTGATAGTGTCTCTCTTTTTTAGGAATTGTTCTGATTGGCTTAACTAAACTAAAAAAAGCAGAAGTCTTAATTTAACGATAGTGCTATTGCAAAATGTGTAGTTTTATGAAATTACTCCAGCAGGAAGAAAACCATCAATGAAAAAGCCTGCAGAAGCAGGAAGGAAGGACACCTGTGAACAGTCATAAGTGTACTTTTGGTGGAAAGGCAATATGTATTTTAAATAAATAAAAACAGGCATATTGGTGATATGCTTCACCTCAGAGGAAGCCGTTAACAATGCACATAGACTTATGTACCACTTTACAGTGCTTTATGGTCTTCTCTAAGTGGTTTAAAGAGTTAGCATATTGCCCCCAGCAATTTGGGCTCCCATTTTACCCACCTCGAAAGGATGGAAGGCTGAGTCAACCTTGAGTCTGGTGAGATTTGAACTGCCAAATTGCAGGCAGCCTGCACTCAGCAGAAATAACCTGGAGTACTGCATTCTAACCATTGCACCACCATGGCTCATTAGATTTTAATTGGTCTTGAAGATTAGTTTATGCAGAATCAGCCTGTTTAATTCTGGATCTGAGCATTACTCAAGCATACGTGATGTAAATCAGCCATTTTTAAAGCAATATATTTGCTATAGAGGCATACTGTATGCAGGGCTTTAATCCTAATTGTATTATGTAATCTAAGCATTATCTTGAATGAATAACAATGTGTATTGGCTGTGGAAGTCAGGGGAAAAAAACGCAGATTTGATCAATTTCATTATATGAAATTCTAAACTAAATTGTTGGGAGGAAAAAGGAAAGAACATTTTGTTTTTATTGAGGTATGGTAGGCAGTGAGCATGCAGTGCTCTAGTATCCTATGCCTAGATCCCTTCAGGTTATTCAGCATATACTACCACAACACTATATAAGCATATGAGTTCATTACACCTAACATCTGGAATGCGGTGGCTCAGTGGCTAAGACGCTGAGCTTGTCAATCAGAAAGGTCAGCAGTTCGGTGGTTTGAATCCCTAGTGCCGCGTAACACATGACTTGTCCCAACCTAGCAGTTTGAAAGCATGTAAAAATGCAAGTAGAAAAATAGGAGCCACCTTTGGTGGGAAGGTAACAGCATTCCGTGTGCCTTCTGCATTTAGTAATGCCAGCCACATGACCACGGAGAAGTCTTCGGATAGTGCTGGCTTTTTTCAGCTTTGAAACTGAGATGAGCACTGCTCCCTAGAGTTGGGAACAACTAGCACATATGTGTGAGGGGAACCCTTACCTTTACTATCACATGGATTTGTTTTGTCTATTGGATTTGGAAAAAATCTTTCAATCTCGTGAAAATTGGTGAAACTGCACTTATTAAAAAATAAAAATAAGAAGCTCAGAAATATCAAATTTTACATTATAATAGAGGGGGGGGAATTCAATTGCCTGCTGTGACCCCAGTGTGGTCTTTTCACATGGAAGTAGATTTCCTACAAATAGAGATCAATTAAAAGCTTCAAATTATGGCTGAAAATAACTTTCTTTCCATTGGAAGTTAATTGTCTTTATATTTGCAAATTCTTTTACTACCATCCGGCAATGTGAACTCAAAGAAAAATTCTTCAGTGTGTTTTCCCCCTACCCTGTTGTGGAGAGAACTGGGTTATAATCATGCAAATGGTTTAGCATGAGTGACTCACTACCCCTAAAGACAGTTGAATGTTTTTTACTCATCCAACGGAATATTCTTAATTTAGTTGTATTGAAAAACAGATTCAGGAACATCACTAAAGTGACAGAATATTCCCTTATGACTTCATTCTGTCATTGTGTATAAGAATAATTGTAAAAAACTTAATATTGCCTAAGATTAACACTATTTCTGGATACCCTAATAAATATCATGTTTATCTTCTTTAGTATGTAGTGTCTTCTTTACAACCAAAATCTCCCAAATACAGTCCAAGGTATCAAGTTTTGCTACCCTATCGGGAAGTCTAGGTGACATCTTGTGGCCAAGTTCATTATGATTGCATATACACAAGATATTGAAATCTCTTGCTCATAATGTTGGTTAATATTAAAGCAGATGTAAAGTGAGATTTGGACATTAAGTGTGAAACCTATTGGGTCAGGCTGGACAGCCTCTTGGAGCACCTTTACTTCTATATTAAAGCCACATAGACGGAGTTTGCAAAAGAAACAGGAAGCCAGTGCCTAACCACAAGATGTCTCTATGTCAAAAGCCTATGTTGAAAGCCTATGTCAAAAGTCCAAGGTTCAATTAAAGTTCGTTAATGACACGTACTCCATAAACAAAAGGAGAAGTAAGATCCCATCTCCTTATAAGGCTTTCTCCTCAAGGTAACCACTAAGAAATGTGTTAAGTATTTCCGTGTTGCAATGCTTTTGAGAATGTATAAGAATGTGTGCTTTGATAATGAAGGTTGTTCAGAACTTGCAATGCTAAGCCATGGGCTAGCTTTCTGAACCTGGCTGCCAAATAAACTTTTCCTGTATCCTGAGAAGTCTAAAGCCTGTCATTTTCTGCAACATATTCTGGCGACCGTGGCACAGGACTTAGAGAAATATTTCACTGAGGATGGAACGGACCGACCGGTGCCCCATCAAGGCCATCTCGCCCATCTTCAGGCGCCACAGAGACCTTTCTCTGGAAGAATGGGCATCCAGAGAACACCACCAATCCAAGAATCTGACCAGGGACAGGACAAGTTAATAAAAATTATGCCGGCTGAGAAAGAAGACGCCTGCAGGCAAGTTGTAGATGCCTACAATCAAAAGGATTGTAGACTCACTCGGTTAGGAGTGGAAGAGGGGGATCGATGTCCCCCCTGGGCCCGGGATAGCATCCCTTCCAAACGGAACCGGCGTATCCTAATGAGGCTCTAGGTTTGTGTGGGAGGTTAATCTGCTGCATTTCCTGTTGGTGGCCGTGAGCTCCGGGGCCTCAGGTCAGTAGAAAGTGTATTAGAAATAGAACATGGGAGGGGGGAGCGTTCCTCGAATGCCCCTCCAATACATGTTGAAAAAAACCTTCAGAAAAGTTTTAGTAGTCTCTGGCAGAGAAATTATCCCCACCCCCATTGCACAAGCCTCAAGGAGGTTGTTTTCAGGGATCGGTAGTTAGAGACACATATGCTGTTGTTAATCAGGTTGCTGCAGCCTGTCTCAGTTGTGAAAAAAAAACAACCCAAAGACAGGATGGAAACTTCCTTTGCAAATCCTTCTACAGGGCTCCCAGGTGCTGTATGGCAAACAGATTTCCCCACAATATTCCCAGAAATTGGGATTTAGAGATCTCTTGGTTTTGTGTGTACTAAAAGACATTGTGCGAAGATTTGGGGTGCCTTTCTGTAGGGCCTCAGATTCTGGCCACCATGAGATGAATCAAGAGCTCACCCAGATGCAAATGATGTGTTAATGAAAGTCTCCATATATATATCGATCTTTAAAAATATGCCAGTGTGAACTGGGAGATCAAGAATTTGGACTTTTAAAAATTAGCCAGCGCCGGTGGGAGGTCCAAATTATGGAACACCCAAGGGCAGAGACAGGTATTAACAATCTAGTGCATAAGGAGATAGAATATTGGGCATAACTTCAAGCAAAAGTAAGAAATTTAGCAGGTAATAAAAAGATAAAGCCTATTGAATGGGAAGACCTAGGTAATTGGACTTGATTAATTTGATGTACTGTCTGTTGAAATTCTTAGGTGTGTCTAAGTCTTTGTGCACTCTCAGGTAATTGAAACTAAAATGTCTCCAATCGAAAAGGACATGAGAAAAGTTTCATCCTTGTAGTTATTGTGTGTTTAAATGATTTTACCTGTTCATTTTGTTCCTGAAGCATGTGAACCCATATTTCACAGTTCAGGTGACACAAACTGTTTCCTAGGCTTTTGGAATTAAGTGGAAACTTCATGCTGTCTATTCCCCACATAGTAGTGGTGTTGAAAAATTTAATGATTTGATTTAACGACAAAACAACTAATAGGAGACAATTATGAGAGGTTTTTTTGGTTCTAGCAGGGTATTGTAGAATATGGATATTGAACTTTGCCCTCCTAGTCAAACCACTGTATGAATCCACAAAAGAGACATAGATAAGAGATAAAACAAAAGAAAAAAAAGAGAGTCTCAATGTTTTAGCTTGCATGTTTGTCTTTGTTGATGTGTTTAACTGTTTAAAAAGAGAAAGAGAGAGTGTGTCTCTGAGATCAGTGCCCTCCACCTGTGTAGCCTTAACATGAAGTGGTTGACACTGAAGGGGTAGGAGACCCAGGGAGACAAAAAGTGGAATGAGATATTGGTTAGAATGAACAAACGGTCCCATTAGGTGGGGCCAGGAGGAAGGAAACCAAAAAGGTTATAAAAGGAACAGATCAAGTGGACGACAAACCCGGTCCAAGGGAGCAGCTGAGACAAAAACTCAAATTGCCCCTAAGGAAAATTTTATTGCCAGAAGTTGAGGGGGAGCTACATAAGGTGTGGATATGCTCCATTCTCAATGGCTGATTATATAATTGGAAAAATCAAATTCCTGCTTATAGAGAAAATCCAGATGAGATGCATGTCCTTTTTGCATCCATTTATCTGAACTCACCAGTCTGCTTGAGCTGACATAAATTCTGATGGAAATTTTATTAACCCCAGAGAAAAGAAGGCTGGTGAAGATAACCATGAATAAGCCTTTGCAGAAGGATCATGAAAAAATCCAGACTGGACATAGTTACCAAAGGAACCAGATTGGGAACCTAGTCCATTCAGCTGAAAAACTATTGGACCTTAGTTTTGGTAGGATTCAACAAAAGTTAAGAATTCAGAGAAGGTCTATTAAATTCAACAGAAACAGGATGAAAATCCAGGGGAAATCCTAGAATGCATTTATCAAACCTTTAGGCAAAATACCACATTAGATCCTGAGATTGAAAAGAAAAAAAAAGTAAGAGAATGATCAATATAATCTTCATTGATCACTCTGCAGATGACATTAGGGTAAATAAATAAATAAAATACAGAAGACAAAAAGGGGGCCCAGGAAAGGCATCTCTGAACTTGTGAAATAAGCATACAAAACATATGTTAATTGGGCTCAAATTTCAGAGAAGAAAGACAGAAAGAGTGGGAGGCTAGGGGACTTGCCAGAAGAATTGTCGAGGAGGGGCCAAATAGATAGAATCCATGCCCAGTCAGAGAAAGAGCCTTCCAGTTAGCAAGAAAAGAAAGCCACGAAGGTCTGTGTGGCTTGAATAAATGAAAATTGCATGAAAGATCTTTGTGAAGAAAGAAAGAAAGAAAGAAAGAGAGAGAGAGAGAAAGAAAGAAAGAAAGAAAGAAAGAGGACAGGATGCAACGTAAAGCTGAATTGCTGACAGTTACGTTGTCAAATAATTCCAAAGCAGAGGTCAATGTATTTGATGAAAAAAAAAAAAAAGGCCACTGACTACAAAAATGTCCCAAGCCATACTTGTCTGCCTACTTCACCATTTCAAATACATAGAGACAGACAAAAACTGTTTGCTTTTGGGGAAAACCTAGTAACAGGTCACAAAAGGCAGTTTGCTTGCCAAGGATTTGAAAAAATAAAATAAAAATTCACCTACCTTTTTGGTAAACATGGAGATGTGCTACTCCAATACGTAGATGATATCTTAGTGACAGGACAGACAAAGGAAACTTGTTGGAAAAAAACCAATCCATTGCTACATTTGTTAATGGACAAGGGACATGGTGCCCCAAGGCAAAAAGCTCACCTGGGAAAGGTGAGGTACACCATAAGTTGAGGTTAGAAGGCAATAGGAAATGAGTGAAAAGAAGCTGTGTGCCAAATTGCAGGATGAGGATTTCAAATTTTGTGCTTCTAGCCAAACCTCCTTACACATCTGCAAAGGGGGGTGAAAAAGAACCCTTTGTTTGGGGTTTAAAGCAGAAAGGAGTGTAAAAAAAAACCTGAAGTCAGAATTATCTCAGGCTCTGATGAGAAAAGGTAAGTTGGGAACAACCTGTAGCTTATCTATATAAACAACTGGACTGTGTTGCAAAAGGCTGGCCACATTGCCTAAAGATTCTAGCCACCATGGCTCTTGTGATAGAAGAAGCTAATAAATTAACTTTTGGACAGGCTACTTTTATCTACACAAGCCACGCAATTCAAAGAAGTTTAGAAATGAAGGGACATTTATGGTTAACAAACCCAAGTAGCAAAATTATGGGCTTTAAATGGGGCATTAAAAGAGAACAAAAAATGAAAGGGTGAACTTCTGAACTGACTCCATATGCCTTCCTTACTTTGCATATCAATACTGCTGATTATGGGGAAAGAGATCTTTTAACGGCCTCAGGAAAGAAATTAAGCAAATGTGTGAATCGCACTGTTAAGGAAAAGATAAGATGTGTTGAAACCCACCTTAAATGGATAGACGCCTTACCCTTAGCTCTCTGGACTATAAGATTTACCCCACATAAAGGACTCTAAATAGCTCCTTAATATAAACTGGATGGTTGGATCCAGCAGAAAAGGGAAAAGCAGCTGATAGAGAAGTAAAGCTGTCAGCAACCCGAGGTGATCAGAGCCACCCTGACATGATAACCTATGCAGCATTGGAAAATGTGAAGGAGACTGAGCTCCAGATATTCCAAAGCAGAAGAACTCCATCTTACATTGACCGCTTGCACGCACTGTGTGCCCATGCAAGTGAAAGGTGTAGCATGTGTGCTCAAGTAAACCCAAGGCAAGGACCTAGACTCCCTCCTGGAAGTTAACCCAAAGGATATTATCCCATGGATTCATTAGCTATTGATTTCACAGACATGCCCAAGTGTGGGCTATATAAGGCAATGCTAGTCATAAATGGGTGAATGCATTGCCAATGGCAATTTATTCTGTGTGATGCTCTACGCAAAAGGGAATTGGTTATCTCCTTTTGAAGTGATGTTTGGGAGACCCCATTTATAAGTGCAACTTGAAAAATCACGTAGGGGCCCTGGGACAGCTGGGAGCCTCATGGGTAAATCAAATAGTAGGAGAATTAAATAAGCAAGTACAAGAAATCCGCCAATACTGTGTGTCCCTCAGTCCACCATTTCTGACCACCCCTAGTCATAATATTCAGATGGGGGACACAGTATAGGTAAAACACTGGAAAGGAGAAGAATTTGAAACCTAGATGGAAGGGCCCTTATATTGTGGTCATGTAAGTAAAAGTGTTGGAATCCAAGTTTTGGATTCACTGGACTCAAGTTAAGCCAGCTGCTGATGAGTATTGGGAGGCAGACCAGAATGAAGCTCATCCTCTAGTGATATGCTTAAAGAAACGCTCCCTATAAGCTTCCCTACTGGCAACGGGAAGCTCTTATGGGGCAGAAGAAGCCCTACTGAAACCACAACTGGAAGCTGGTTTCTCAACGTACGGCTGAAGAATTGAAGGAAGGAAGACAACGTTCCATTTATTAGCTATAAGATGTATTAGAAAGTTTGATCACCTGTCAGGAAATGGCAAGCCAAGTATTCATAGTCATAACTGCTTTAGTGAATGTACTTAATTGTGTATTGCATATTCATCCCCAGGAATTGCCCCCTCCAGAGAAAGACAGTTGCTGAGGCTAAAATCATTGACTGTGACAAAGAGGAGTGTGAATCTTCTGTTGACACTTATGTTTGAGGAACCATGGGAATGGGTTCTTTGCAGTATAATAGGAGTTTTTGGATTGTGGATAATATGTTTAGCAAATAAGATTTGGTTTTATAGATTGCCCAAAGCTGATATTGCCTTTCCTCAAACTATATATATATCCCTGCCTTCTCCCTGATGTGGTGATTTAGTAGGCTAAAATTATGTTAGGAGAGGTTTTGTGTGAGAGACAATTATGAGCCTTTTGTGGCTCTGGCTGTTATTGGCAAAGAGCTTGCTAAGTGATAATGTCTTGAATAGTAGTTCCCAATGTTGCGAAAATACCTGAGCAACCCCCTTTGCTCTTGAAGAAAGATCCGAGGATGTCAAAAAATCCCGGACAACAGATTGGAATCAAGTTACAGGATGTGTAATAGGTCCGCTCCCATCAATGGCGCATTATTTATGCTTGGGAATGAACTGTAAGCCAATCCCAACACCTAAAGTCATGACAAATCCTGTAAGAAAAAGGGCAGACATAGGGAAAATGGGCCCCTGCAACAATTGAGAAAAGGGAACTATATGTTAAGAGTGCTGGAGTTAGGTCAAAGCTTAATCAATCGGTCTGACTCTGACCTAGGCCAAAAATGCTGGATATGCTTGTCTGCAACCTCTTAATCTTACAATGCTGTTCCAGTTGAGCCAGATTTTGGGGAAATGACCACAGCTACGATTGTCTTTGACAAGGGAGGTAGATGGGGAACTAAAACGGCAGAAGCCCAGCTACATGGCGATAAGATTGGGGATGAGCCATCTCCCCATTGTTGGCCCATAGCAGTTGGTGTAGAAATTATAGGGTCACCCTCCTTGTGTATCAAACGAATTCAGGAGCCTGGCATTCCTGTGGGGTCACTATTAGAGGAACAATGCCCATCTGAAATGTATCTTGCCCCCAGGAAAATCCTTGTAGATCTAAAATTGATTTGCAGCATGTCTCCCTCTGCTCACAAGATCTTCCAACAGAAAGTTACCTCCACTTGTTTTTTTTTTAACCAAAGGGAGGGGAATCTGACCACTGGAAGCTGCCCAAGGCCATTCCACCCATCCTGACTTCCCGTTTGGCTTTCAAAACAATCCAATATGGGAATTTGTGTTTACTTTTGCAATATCTCTTTGAAGGACCAGGCCTCAGGAATAAGTTAATGGATCCTAATGAAGAAATTCCATTACAACCCCTGAGTGGTATGTTCCTAGCAGGAATCTTACAAGTCTGGACTAATGGAAGGAACCTCTGAGCCCATGCCTTCTCCATGAACATTAGCATATGTGTAGGAGAAAATGGAATTTTCTTTCTATGTGGGAGAAATGTATATCTATGTTTACCCACCAATTGGACTGGCACATGCATTCTAATACACCTCCTCCCTAAAATGAGTGGTAAGTAGAGAACAGACCTTCCCTGTACCCCTCATGGTACATTGCCAGAAAAGAGTGCTGCTCCTAATTCTGCTATTAGCGATCTTGAGGATAGGGACTGCAGTTGGAACGGTGTAGGTGGAATGACCCACTCCATTACACAGTTCAGGCAGCTGTCGGAAGAATTCCAAGAAAGCCTGAACCAAATTGTGAACTGGCATGCCATAGATCTTTTAACGGCTGAAAAAGGTGGGCTATGTGATTACCTGGGGGAAGATTGCTGTTTCTATATGAATAAATCAGGAGCGGTCTGGGGAGGGGTAGTTAAAGAACTATGAAACCCAGCTTCCTCAATTGGTTAAAGACCACAAGGTTCTGAATGGTTCTCTTGGCTACCAGGAACAGGTTGGATTAAACAAATGTTATTGCTTTTATTATGTGGAATCACAAGATATTATCCCTTTCATAATACCCTTGCTTAAACAGCTCGTTATGAGGTCTGTAAAAGAGATACGGGCTGAAAAGGAGTTAATGTTAATGGAAGTCTAATCCCACATACCCTCAAGGAAGATGAAGCTTCAGATACTAACTCCTATATTCAAATTGCACTCTTAGAAGAAGGGAAAGTGATTCTGGAAGATATGCCCTAAGATGTGTATTGATGTGCTATAAAATGTGCTTTAATTTGCTATTCTGTATTCTGCATGCTTGTATTTTTAATCTAACAGGCTAGACTCAATTGTGGGTATTAATAGAGTTTAGAAGTGGGGATAAAGCAGACGTAAAGTGAGATTAGGACATTAAGTGTGAAACCTACTGGGTCAGGCTGGACAGCCTCTTAGAGCCCCTTTACTTCTATATTAAAGCCACATAGACAGAGCTTGCAAATGAAACAGGAAGCCAGTGCCTAGCCACAAGATGTCTCTATGTCAAAAGCCTATGTCGAAAGCCTATGTCAAAAGTCCAAGGTTCAATTAAAGTTCGTTAATGACACGTACTCCATAAACAAAAGAAGTAAGACCTCATCTCCTTATAAGGCTTTCTCCTCAAGGTAACCACTAAGAAATGTGTTAAGTATTTCCGTGTTGCAATGCTTTTGAGAATGTATAAGAATGCGTGCCTCGATAATAGCAATAGCAATAGCAATAGCAGTAGACTTATATACCGCTTCATAGGCCTTTCAGGCCTCTCTAAGCGGTTTACAGAGAGTCAGCATATTGCCCCCAACAATCTGGGTCCTCATTTTACCCACCTCGGAAGGATGGAAGGCTGAGTCAACCCTGAGCCGGTGAGATTTGAACCGCTGACCTGCTGATCTAGCAGTAGCCTGCAGTGCTGCATTTAACCACTGCGCCACCTTGAATGAAGGTTGTTCAGAACTTGCAATGCTAAGCCATGGGCTAGCTTTCTGAACCTGGCTGCCAAATAAACTTTTCCTGTATCCTGAGAAGTCTAAAGCCTGACATTTTCTGCAACAATATTATGGTTAATATAATTATAAATTATGGGCCATATTCAATTGTTTCATTGTATTTTGTCTGTTACAATAGCAAGAGCACTTAGACATATACCACTTTATAATGCTTTACAGTTCTGTCTAAGTGGTTTATAGAGTCAGCATATTTTCCCCAACAATTTGGATCCTCATTTTACCATCAGAAGGATGGAAGGCTGAGTCAACCTTGAGTCTAGAGAGATTTCAACTGCCAAATTGGAGGCAGCACTCAGCAACACTCAGCAAAAGTAGCCTGCACTACTGCACTCTAACCACTGCACAACCATGGTTCACAATACCTATATTTTTATCTATCAATTGTTTAGTAAGTGTCCTCTAGTATGGTCCACTGGGATTCACATCCATTGGTAGATGCAGCATCATACTTTATTCTATATCAAGTTTTCAGTGTAATTACTATGTTTTCTTAGTATTCTTAAGGTCTAAGAACACTTAAAAATATATTTAATCTTTTTAATGCTCAGAATTTTAACAGAAAGAGCCAAACAAAAATAAAACCATTTTAATCATTTCAATGTAGCCCAGATAGTTGTATTACTCATTCCTTTTTCAGCTGATCTTTTCTTCCTACTGGAACTATGTTCACATATCCCGTCTTGATTGTACCTTAATTAACCTTTTATGGTTGAATTCTTGCAGCCAGGAATGAAGCATTAGAAGAAATTTCATTCAACAGCATTTTGCAAGATTTTTTCCCAACAATAATAGACAGCTCTGCACCATGAAAAAATACATTAGAAACTGTTCTAGAATATAGCAAAATTAATAATATCTTTCTCTTTATAAAGAGTTGCCATTTAACCTATTATTATGGAAAATGATTAGATATTTAAAGCCTATACATTATATTTAACAATGCTCTGGTGTTCCTTCTAGCAATTATAAATGATGGTGCTAAACCAATGCTCAGTGCATATTCTTGCTAGTGTTTGTTTATTAGCTGTTAATGAAAAGAGATTAATCTAAATCAGTATTGGGTGGATCCTTTACTGAAGACATATAGTGTGCTGAGGCAGTTTTAGCTTATGAAAAATATAAACCATTTTTAATAGAAAAATACTTTTGTTTTTCAATTTTCATAGTAGAAAGTCCACATTAAAAGGAGAAGGGAGCCCGATACTCCCCTTTCCCATCAGTGTTTTTTTCCCAAGATTGTGAGTCCATCAATCTTTAATTCAAATTCAAAATCAGGTTCCTTGTTTGTTGGATCAGCTAGGATTGAACCTAGGGCCTAATGAACACATGATCGTTTATGAAGATTGTGGCTACATTAAAACAACAAGAATAAATAACTAGGAACAGATCAGAAACTGACAAGCACAGGGTCAGTGTTTACATGTTCTGGATTAGTGAACGTGATGTAAGCATTGAATTGAACACATGCCAGATGTCACATGCTAGTTCTGGTTTTTGTTTCAGGGAAATTGTGATGTGATCTAGTGCTGTTGGATGTTACTACCATTGCCATAAATAGAGCACTTTTTGGCTTCTTTTTCTCCTCACCCAACTCAGGAAGATATACACACAAACAACTGGCAGTCCTGATTGGATTCCAGAGGGAGATTAGAGTTTTCTCTGAGGATCTGGTGAGCAGCCTGGAATAGGCAAGTGACTAAGACCTTAGGAGACTGAGGAGACTTAGGAGACTATGGCTGAGAATCTCTACAGGCTAAGATCTTAGGGTTGCTCCTATGGCCCTTTCTCTTTGCACCAATTCTGGGGGTACACCTTGGTTCTCTGAGGACCTCTGGAAGATGAAATTCAAAAAGAATTGCCTAAGAATAGAAACAGCAGGTTTACATTGTGGCTAAAAGATGATGAAACATCCCTATTTCATCACTTTGTAATGCTGTGTGGGAATAATCTTGGAGGATGGGGGTGACTATGAAAGGTCAGATTAAAGTATATACAACAGCTGAATAGTGGGCGGAACAAGAGGCTCATAAGAGACCATCCCTAATTTCTTCAGCTATAATGGTGATGGCAGGAGAATTGTATTTTCAGATTTGCAACATTGATATCAGCCTTACCACATATGCTCACACAGGGAACATAACAGATAAGCTAATTCTGCCTTGTTGTAAGCTACATCAGCAGAATCTTGCATTGGATTCTTCAGCCCAGACAATTTTCGTCTAGTTTCCAAACTTCCTTTGTGAAGAAAGTTGTTGAGAAGTGGTTGGGCAGCAACTAAACAGGGATTTGGAGGAAGTGGATTATCTGGACTTGTTTCAGTTGTATTTTAGGCCAGGGTGCAGCACTGAAACTGAATTGGTCACCTTTGTTGATGACCAGGATAGGGATAATATATTGTCCTTGTGTTACTTGATTTCTATGTTGCATTAACCTATTTTCATTGCTTATTTGAAAGTTGCATGATTTAGCAGGTGCAATTACCAATGTTAGTGTTACCCATAAAGCTCTTTCTGTTTATTTGAGGATGGCCCATCTTGTTTTCATCTGTTCAGTATGTTCAAACAGAGTATATATCCTCTGGGTTCCTTCAATTATATGTTGCCACTGAAGCAGAGGTTGGTTGCTTCTGGTTCGGACCAGTTCGGGAGAACTGGTAGTGGTAATTGGTGTGGGTCACTGAACCGGTAGTGATGACTGGCTGGCCATGCCCCGAATCGGCTTACTCTGACACTCGCCCTGCCTCGCCTTCACCACATGCATCCACACAACTGCCTCCTCCTGCCTACACACAGGTAAGCAGCATTCATGCTAGCCTTGCAACACCCCCCCCCCACCGCCAGCATCTCCTGAAGCCATCACCGTTGCAGCCCGGCAAGCTTCGCATGCTGGAGAGGGTGGTGGCAGGAGGAGAGGGCGGTGGGCTCAGCTGCAGCCAAGAGGAACTGTGGGGAGCCTCCCGTGTGTTGCATTCTCCTCCCCACAAATTGCAGTCTGGGCCCCACCTGGTCAGCTGGGCATCCAGCTGGGAAAGCGGCAAGTGAGTGGCCAGGACTGGCCTGACCTCTAATGCTCCATTCAGCAGGGATGAATGGAGTGCGGGAAGCAAGCCCCGGGCCAGCATCCCTTCCTCCTTCCTCCGAGAGCCATGGTGGCGGGGAAAGTGAAACAAAATGGGAGGTGCCCGGTGGCAGAGGCTCCACATGGAAGGTGAGAGTGCAGTAGCGGGGGTTGCTGGCCATCCCCCAAGCTGGCTCTTAAAGGAAGGAAGGAGAAGAAGGCAGGAATGTCTGCCCAGGGCTCACTTTCCTTACTACTTGCCGACACCTGCCCTCTCACTCACTACTTTTGGGCCTCGAGAGCTTCACTGTAATTGTAATTGTAATTTAATAAATTTATATGCCGCCCAATCCCGTAGGACTCCGGGCGGCTTACAAGTACAAGAGTAAAAATGAAAATTAAAATATAGGGAAAGAGAAAAACAGAATTAAAAGCAACGCACCATACACTCAACCTAAGTGGGGCTGGACTTCGTTCATGGGTCAACAGCCCCAGGCCTGCTGGAACAGCCAGGTTTTAGTGGCTTTTCAGAAGGCCGAGAGAGTGGGAAGGGTCCGGATCTCTGCGGGTAGATCGTTCCACAGGGCCGGAGCAGCTACAGAGAAGGCCCTCCCCCGAGGGGTCACCAGCCGGCATTGTCCAGTCGACGGCACCTGGAGAAGGCCCAGCCTGTGAGATCTTATCGGCCGTTGGGAGGTATGTGGCAGGAGGCGGTCTCGCAGATATCCAGGTCCAAGGCCATGTAGGGCTTTAAAGGTGATAACCAGCACCTTGAAGCGTGTTCGGAGACCGATAGGAAGCCAGTGCAGCTTGCGGAGGATGGGTGTAACATGGGTGTATCTAGGTACACCTGATATCGCTCACGCGGCTGCATTCTGGACCAACTGTAGTCTCCGAACACTCTTCAGGGGCAGCCCCATATAGAGCGCATTGCAGTAGTCAAGCCTTCAGGTGACGAGGGCATGAGTGACCATTCGAAGTGCCTCCCGGTCCAGGTAGGGCCGCAACTGGTGCACCAGGCGAACCTGGGCAAAAGCCCCCCTGGTCACAGCCGACAGATGGTGTTCTAATGTCAGCTGCGAGTCCAGGAGGACACCCAAGTTGCAGACCCTCTCTGAGGGGTGTAAAATTTCACCCCCCCAGGCTAAGGGATGGAATATCTGGACCATCCTTGGGGGCCAACATCAATAGCCACTCGGTCTTGTCTGGATTGAGTGCAAGCTTGTTCACTCCCATCCAGACCCTGACAGCCTCCAGGCACTGGCACATCACTTCCACCACTTCGCTGAGTTGGCACGGGGCGGACAGATACAACTGGGTATTGTCCGCATATTGGTGGTATTTAATCCCGTGCCGGCAAATGATCTCACCCAGTGGCTTCATATAGATATTAAATAGGATGGGGGACAGGACCGAGCCCTGCAGCACCCCATATTTAAGGGGCCTAGGGGTCGACCTCTTTCCTCCAACCAACACCGACTGTGACCTGTCCGAGAGGTAAGTGGAGAACCACCGTAAAATGGTGCCTCCCACTCCCACCTCCCCCAGCCGTCGCAGAAGGATAACATGATCGATGGTATCGAAGGCCATTGAGAGGTCAAGAAGCACCAGGATAGAGGAATGTCCTCTATCCCTGGCCCGCCAGAGATCATCAGTCAGCGCGACCAAAGCAGTTTCGGTGTAGTAACCAGGCCTGAAACCCAACTGAAAGGGATCTAGATAGTCTGCTTCATCCAAGGTCCATTGGAGTTGAAAGGCCACCACCTTCTCAACAACCTTCCCTACAAAAGGGAGGTTGGAGACTGGATGGTAGTTTTTAAGAATAGCTTTGTGCAGAGAAGGCTTCTTAAGGAGGGGTCTTACCACCGCATCCTTCAAAGGCTGCAGGAAAGATCCCTCCTGTAGAGAGGTGTTAACAATCCTCTGCAGCCAGCCATGTGTTACCTCCCTGCTGGTCGAGACCAGCCAGGAGGGACACGGGTCCAGTAAGCAGGTGGAGGCACTCACCGCTCCCATGGCCTTGTCCACTTCCTCAGGAGTGACAAGCTGGAACTCGCTCCAAGAAATCTGATCAAGGCCCACCCTCGGCATCTCCGTTGGTACTGTCCAAGTGGAGTCCAGGTCCATCCGAATCTGAGTGACTTTGTCCGACAGAAACTGAACAAATTCCTCAGCTCTTCCCTGTAAGGGTTCCCCCGCATCCCTCCCTTTCAGGAGGGAGCAATAGCAGTAGACTTATATACCGCTTCATAGGCCTTTCAGGCCTCTCTAAGCGGTTTACAGAGAGTCAGCATATTGCCCCCAACAATCTGGGTCCTCATTTTACCCACCTCGGAAGGATGGAAGGCTGAGTCAACCCTGAGCCGGTGAGATTTGAACCGCTGACCTGCTGATCTAGCAGTAGCCTGCAGTGCTGCATTTAACCACTGCGCCACCTTGGCTCTGGAGCGGGTTATCCTAAACAGGGCAGCTGGGCGAGATTCTGTGGACACAATAAGAGCGGAAAAATGAGTGCATTTTGCCGCCTGTATCGCCACTAAATAAGTCCTAATAAAGGCTCTTAGTTGTGTTCGGTCAGATTCGGAGTTACTGGCCCTCCAGCATCGCTCTAGGCATCTCTTTTGGCGCTTCATCTCCCAGAGTTCCTCGGTAAACCAAGGAGCCCTCCTGGATCCACTGCCGCGGAGAGGCCACAAAGGTGCAATCCGGTCTAGTGCCTCAGCCGCCGCTGTATTCCAAGCAGCGACCAAGGACTCTGTCGGATTGTGGGCAAGGGAGTCAGGTATCTCACCAAGCTCTGTCTGAAATCCCAATGGATCCATCAGGCACCTGGGGCAGAACCATTTAATCAGCTCCACCTCCCTGCAGTGAGGGAGTAGTTTCCGAAAATCAAGCCTCAGTAGGAAGTGATCTGACCATGACAAGGGCGAGATCTCTCATAGATCTCTATGCCCTTCAGTTCCAGATCACGTCTCCACTGCTCCGAGAGAAACACAAGATCGAGCGTGTGTCCCGCTGTATGAGTCGGACCCTGAATTACCTGGGTCAAGTCCATGGTTGTCATGGAAGCCATGAACTCCTGCGCCCCATCTGAGCGTTCGCCAAGACATGGCAGGTTGAAGTTCCCCAGCACTATCAGTCTGGGGAATTCAACCGCCAGCCCGACTACTGACTCTAGGAGCGCAGGCAGGGCTGTTGTGACGCAGCTGGGAGGTAGGTACATCAGAAACAAGCCCACTTGACCCCCTAGGTCCAGCTTCACCAGAAGGGACTCAGACCCGACAGTCTCCGGAGTAGGGATCCCACGAGGGACTAATGATTATCGGATGATAGCAGCCACTCCCCCACCCCTTTCTCTGGTGTCGTGGTTGGTGGAGCACCTGAAACCCTTCTGGGCACATTTCTGAGAGGGGGACTCCTCCCTCGTGGCCCAGCCAGGTCTCAGTAATACATGCCAGATCTGCCCCCTCGTCTAATATTAAGTCCCGGACGAGGGGAGCTTTATGAATCACAGATCTGGCATTTAGCAACAGCAACCTGAGACCAGGGCCCTGACATCTCTTCCCACCTGGTCCTTGAGTTGAGCTACCAGGGCCGGAACGAGGGATTGCTGTGATGTAGCGAACCCTCCTTCCCCGTAATGGCTAGCCCTGTAGCTCCTGTCGTACCTGCTTCTCCCAAACATAACCGGGATGCTCCGGCCCATCCCCATCCCCGTAGACCCCTCCTCCCCTCCCACAGCCCCCGCTCTCCCCGGCAGCCCATTCACTCCATGCACTCCAGGACGAGAGGTGGATCCGGGGCCCCCATCCACTTCTACTTCTGCACTCAGTGGAGCTGGCTCCAGGCCACGCTCTCAATGCCCTCATATATACCAAACAGCCATTCTCCACATGCATACCCCACTATAACATTAAAAACATATAAGTTCAATAAAACAGGGTATAAAAATTAAGATTAATTAAAAAGTGGGATCATTCACCTACATACATACAACTTTCCACAAACAAAGAAGATTCACGCAGATATTAATAATTGTGCAGATGACTCTTAGAGTTTGAAATAGCTGAGAACCAGCGGTGGTATACAGGTAGTATACAGGAGAGTGTCTTGTCTTCCCCCTCTCCAGTAGACCTGAGATGGTATAACAGAAGGGTCCAAAGTCCGGGGTGGCTGATGGGGATCGAAGAAGGGGGGGTGCATCAGTTGGAGAAATGTTAAGACCCTGCCCGTATTTCTGCCATCTTCCGTCACTCCTTCCGCAGAACAAATGCACCACAGATGCACCACGGAGCAAACTATAGATGTCACCATCATGTCAGAGGGCCTCCACACTCGCTGTAAGTGCCCCCACCCATCCAAAGTCCATGGCACCATAATAAGGTGAATTAAGCGGGCGCTATCCGAGATGATACTCCAGGGGCAGTGGCGGGTGAAGTAGATAGGGCTAAAATGGCGAGTCCAGGAACCCAAAGGTTGCGGTTGGAAGAGGCCAGGTGTTCAAAGGCTGAGATAGGGGGAAGCCAGATGTTAGGCAGGAGCTATTTCAGAGCTGCATGGAAGCTTCCCTGCTGAGAAACCTGACCTGTCACTCTCACAAAGTTCATCTTGTGTCTGCCGGGACTTTTAGGCCTGGACCTTACCTGCTGGACAGCCTTTTCGGGAGCATTGCAGTTCAGACTCCCTCACCTGACTCCCTTCTGAAGTTAGGAAGCAGCACTTTGCCCCCAGGATGCTGCAGAATCTAAGGCTGGGGCACTTTGTACAGGCTTGGTGGCAGGAAGACCCCCAGCACCTGTTCCTTCAAGCCCCTTCAAGTGGGCCCCAAACTGACCACAGGGCAGGTGGAGGGCATCCAACCACCTCCCATCCCAGGGATCTGCCACTTCCTGTTGCAGGTGCCCAGGGCAGCCTCGACCTCCACCTCCCCACTGCTTCCAGCTCTGTGCAACCTCCCTGCCACCCCACTGACCTGGGGATGGTCCCAGCTCTGCTGGGTGGCCACTGTTTCACGCCCCATTGCAGGCTGCAGTTGGCCCTACAATGGCCATGCTTTTTCCTGGTGCCCCTTCCTGGCTGGGAGACTCTCCGGGGCAGCCCTGCCACTTTGGCTGCATCCAGGCAGCAGCCCACCACCACTGCCATGTGACTGCTCTGGCCAGAGTTGGGGGGCAGGTGAGAAGTGGAGGGGGCACCTGGTGGGCAGGGGCGCAGCTTCCCTTTCACCCTGTGGAGCTGCGCTCAACCCTTTCAGTTCCTGGGGATGCTTTCCCAGATGCCCGACCACCAATTTATAAACATAAATTAACCATCTTCTCTTAAACTTTCCATTTCAATGAGAATTTTTCTAAAACTTCTTAAGTTTACATACCAAGAAGTTTAAGCATCCTTTTAAGTAAAAAATGCATTATGGGCTGCTTCAGCCATGCCCAATAATGCATAAAGGAGCTCAACACTTTCCTCAAAAACATAGAATATTTATCTGTCTACATATATAAAGGCATCCTGAATCTCAACATCAATTGGATCCAAATGCATCTCAAATTACACATGTATGCACAGATTTAAGCAGCAGACCAAAATTCAATATGTGCTACTATTTTTATATAGACATCACTTGTGTGAAGCCATTGTGGACTTCAGTACTTTAGTGCATGTGTATGCACATATGTTATTAATTTTATTTTAGAAAGTTGCTTTTCTTGAAGATCAAACATATTAATTGACCCTCATAAGTTATAGCTTTCTCAAAAGAATCTGTGTGCATGCCCGTACACAGCTACACACACAAACCATTAAAACCCAACTCAATAATCACCTTGTCAGAATTAGTTTAAGAAAAAAAAGGCAGAATATGGTTTGATTTTCTCTCTCTCTCTCTCTCTCTTTCTCTCCATCCTCATTTCTTTTTCTCTATGTATGCATAGATAGATGATAGATAGATAGATGATAGATAGATAGATAGATAGATAGATAGATAGATAGATAGATAGATAGATAGAGACAGAGAGAGAGAGACAGAGAGAGACAGAGATGCAAATAAATATATTTTAACAAGTGGAATTTGATCTTGGTCTAGCATTTCCCTATCTGGAATAGCCAGCAATTGTGTGGAATGTACTAATCTGAGCACTGGTGTCAATTTTAGTCTAGTTGTGGCTTTATCAGACCAAGATTATCCCACAGACAACACCTGATGCTATGTGCAAGGAGCACAGCTCATACGACCAAGAAACTGCTTATAAAAGTTGAAGTTGCTGTGACAGAAACCTTTGATTTTTCATGCCAGTATATAAATCAGAGATATTTGCCACCAGTCAGAACTGTTCCAGGATTGAGTTCAGTTGTCCCTTGATGCAATTTCTTCCTCTATAGCTTACACTCTAATTAATCTTCAACCTCAGTCAGATCCATAATGGTTCTCTCACTGGGCCCTAGGCTTCTTTAGTGTCAGCTGCTTCATTCCAAATTCTACACACATTACTCCTCAGCTAGTGTAAGTCATTAGCAGTAGGGGTATGACCAGTCACCCTAACTGTGCTGTCCCAATAAAAAATAAAATCAGTTGAAAGAAAGAAATCAATTTATAATCCTAGCAGTTTAAACAGAATAAAGTATTCAACTTCCTCTAGAACAAGATAGTTTTGGGACTATGTCTGAAACAAAACAGCATCATATAAGAGCACATATTTCATGCTGCAAAAGTTTTCCAAATTTTGATATTATCCAAATTTTCTTGTGTTCCTTCTTGTCAGTTTTTTTGTTGATTCCTGAAATATATAACATTATATTTTCAACAAGGAGGGAATAATTATGTGTTGAGCTCTATAGTTCTAGGCATAAGTTGAAACATTCATGATGTTTAGCAAAATTTAATACACTGAATCTCTAACTCTTCATTCTTTTCATTTTAAGTCTATGACTATGTAAACAACTTTTTTTTTACAAAAAAATACCATTTTATACCCAGATATTTTTTGCAATGTGTTCTCCAGTGAAGAACAATAGAGACCTGAGAATTTTCCACAATTCAATATTATTTGCTTGCTCTTGGTAAAGTTAGTTCTGCAATCATAGTTTCATATATAGATTATTTTATGATCTCTGCTAATGTAGTGTTGTTTGAAAAGCATGTATCTATTCATACGAGTACTTTTGATTTGTGCATTGAAAGTCATTAAGTTTTAAGGTTATATTTTAGTGGCTTGTAATAGATGTAATATATATAAACATCTGTTTGATTAACATATACTGTAGCTTTACATTCTTCAGTTTTGCATAGGTATGATGAATTTTGATTTGCTTACCAATTCCATTTTGCGTCTTTTTTCACAGAACATAGAGCTGTCCATGTTTTGTATTTCTGATTCAGTTACCTTTGGTGATATTTTGGGGTTGTATTGCAGGAATAAAATTATTGCTTCTTCATCG
Source organism: Thamnophis sirtalis (assembly GCF_051295495.1). NCBI lineage: Eukaryota > Metazoa > Chordata > Lepidosauria > Squamata > Natricidae > Thamnophis > Thamnophis sirtalis. The sequence goes on from NW_028261391.1 coordinate 49,529,410, forward strand.
AAATCACAACAGTCTGTGTCTATGGCATAATCCCTCCCATTCCCTCAAAAAAATAGCTCAAATCTTGTGAAATTCTCATGTTCTTTGATGCTCTTGCCCCTAAATCTTCAAGCTCCTATGCGGACAGGTTAAGATTTGAAAGACAATTCATGTGAGAATGACAAGATCTAATACATTTTCAAATTTTTTGTTTAGGTACTAAATAAACTTCAATTTGACAAATGCTTTCCCCCCAATTTTTCACTAAATGTAGTGTCTTTTGACTATGAGTTACAAAGTGTGTAATTATTGTAAATAAATAAATATATGAATAATTTTAGAAATTCTTATTGGATAATCTGGGATGATGCAATCTACCATTTTGATATTCTGGAGAATTTATTTTATATAAATCAAGAAAAGTTTTGAAACCACCAAGTTAAACAAGTTTGACACAAAGCATTCATAGTAGATGCTAGGATTAGTTACTGTTCATGTGTGATTTTGGCTTAACATTATTGCTATCAGGATTTATCCAGACTGTTTGAATTTGAAAGCCAGCAAGCAAAGATATGTTTTTAGATAAGCTACCTTTTAAGAACTATTAGACAAGTCATAACAAAAGAAGCATTTTCAAATACTAACTCTTAATCCAGGCATGTTTGCAGGGTATAGATTAAAAAGGTCAAGGATCACACATCAGCAATAGATGCAGCTTTCATTAGCAATAGCAATAGCAATAGCAATAGTTAGGCTTATATACCGCTTCATAGGGCTTTCAGCCCTCTCTAAGCGGTTTACAGAGTCAGCATATTGCCCCCAACAACAATCTGGGTCCTCATTTTACCCACCTTGGAAGGATGGAAGGCTGAGTCAACCTTGAGCCTAGTGGGATTTGAACAGCCAAACTGCTGAACTGCAGTCAGCTGAAGTAGCCTGCAGTGCTGCATTTAACCACTGCGCCACCTCGGCTCATACATTGACAGGTCCCCCCCCTCCTCCTCCAAATACATCTTAATTTCTTTAGCATATTCATGTATTCCACTACCTCAAATACATATATTTAATGGTTCATATGTTACATCTTTTTTCTTCCCTGGTTACTCTAGTGGACTTGAGACTGGTCATTTCCTGGTGGGAGGAGTGGCTGATATCTGTGCACTCTTTTTATAATTGCATGTTACCATAGTTCTTCTACACTTTAATATGTAAAGTTCTACATTTTGAGTATTCATTTAATTTGAACAATGCTATAGAATAATGGCAAGATATTTGTGGTGCTCTTTATTCTCTTTGCTGTGCAGAGTTATGCATGTGAATAAAATGTCTACATTTCAAAATGATTTGTTTTTAAACAGAATTAGAAAAAAATCATCTAATCATGTTGGTCAGATCTGTACATTTGAAGAATGTATGGTTATCTCTTAGCTGGAGGGAGGGTTTTCTATTTAGTATATAGGGCGTTGGTTCTTACCTGAGACGCCTCTTCTCCTAGGGTGGAGGCAGCATCCAGACTGGGTTAACCTTCATCCACTCATTGCAAAGACTGGGTCTGATAACGTTGTTTAACCACGGTTCTGCTAAGTAGACCCAGCTTTAGACGAAAAACTCCAGACCCAATGCATCATCCCTCTAAGTTGGAATGTTCATGTACTCTGGATATCAAGGTGGACTTCCTGCTGAATTCTAATGTACTTCTCAGTCACATAATTAAAGCCCCTGAAACAACTCCCAACATCTAAATACAATTCGTTTTAATATATGTATATAGTTTGATTTCAGGGAGGGGCTGGATGCTGCCTCCACCCTAGGAGAAGAGGTATCTCAGGTAAGGACCAATGCCCTTTCTCTCTAGTGGTGGAGGCAGCATCTAGACTGGGATGTACCAAAGCTGCAGCTGTTCCGTTGAAGTGTCAGCCGTAACTACTGACTGTAGTAACTGCGACCAAAGGCCGCATCTGCTGCTGCAAATTTTTTTTAGTTTAGTTTTATTGCAAATTTATATGCCGCCCTTTTCCCTGAGGGGACTCAGGGCGGCTTACAGCAATAAAGGGAAGGGGGTGCAAGACAAAACTTAAAAAGAAAAAAAAATCGTGATTAAAGGAAATTGGTCATAAAAACACAACATTCACTCAACATTCGGGCGGGGTGAGAGTAATCCTATCCCCAGGCCTGACGGGATAGCCAGTTCTTGAGGGCTGTGCGGAAGGCCTGGACTGTGGTGAGGGTACGGATCTCCACGGGGAGGTTGTTCCATAATGTCGGAGCTGCAACTGAGAAGGCTCTCCTCCGCGTAGTCGCCAGTCGGCACTGACTGGCGGATGGAATTCGGAGGAGGCCTACTCTGTGCGATCTGATGGGACGCAGGGAGGTAATTGGCAGGAGGCGGTCTCTCAAATAGTCAGATCCACTACCATGGAGCGCTTTATAGGTGGTAAGTAAGACCTTGAAGTGCACCCGACGATCAACAGGTAGCCAGCGCAGCTCACGGAGGATTGGTGTTATATGGGCGAACCGTGGTGCGCCCATGATCACTCGCGCGGCCGCGTTCTGGACTAGCTGAAGTCGCCGGATGCTCTTCAAGGGCAGCCCCATGTAGAGCACATTGCAGTATTCCAGCCTAGAGATCACAAGGGCTCGAGTGACTGTTGTGAGAGCCTCCCGGTTCAGGTAGGGCCGCAACTGGCGCACCAGGCGAACCTGGGCAAATGCCCCCCTGGTCACAGCCGACAGATGGTGGTCAAAACTCAGCTGTGGATCCAGGAGGACTCCCAAGTTGCGGACCCTATCTGAGGGGAATAGATTTTGCCCCCCCAGCCTGATTGATGGAACGTTAACCAAATTTTTGGGAGGAAAACACAACAGCCACTCGGTCTTTTCCGGGTTGAGTACCAGTTTGTTAGCTCTCATCCAGTCTTTAACAGCCTCAAGGCCCCGGTTCATCACGTCCACCGCTTCATTGAGTTGGCACGGGGCGGACAGATACAACTGCGTATCGTCCGCATATTGATGGTACTTAATCCCGTGCCTCCGAATGATCTCGCCCAGCGGTTTCATGTATATGTTAAATAGCAGGGGGGACAGAACCGAACCCTGCGGCACCCCATAGGTTAGGGGCCTCGGGGACGATCTCTCCCTCCCCACCAACACCGACTGCGACCTGTCCGAGAGGTAGGAGGAGAACCACTGTAAAACAGTGCCGCCCACCCCCACCTCCCGCAGTCGTCGCAGAAGGATACCATGGTCGATGGTATCGAAAGCCGCTGAGAGGTCAAGGAGAACCAGGATGGACGCATAGCCTCCATCTCTGGCTCTCCAGAGATCATCGGTCAATGCGACCAAAGCGGTTTCAGTGCTGTAACCGGGCCTGAAGCCAGACTGGAAGGGGTCAAGATAGTTAGCTTCCTCCAAGGTACGCTGAAGCTGTAAGGCCACCACCTTCTCAACAACCTTCCCCAGAAAGGGGAGGTTGGAGACTGGACGATAGTTGTTAAGAACTGCTGGATCCAAGGACGGTTTCTTCAGGAGGGGCCTCACCACCGCCGCCTTAAGTGCGGTGGGGAGGTGTCCCTCCCGAAGAGAGGCGGTGACAACCGCCTGGAGCCAGCCTCGTGTCACCTCTCTGCTGTTGGCAGTCAGCCAAGAGGGACACGGGTCCAGTATACAGGTGGAGGAACTTACAGCTCGCATAGCCTTGTCCACATCCCCAGAGGCAACATCCTGAAACTCAACCCAGAGATGGTCTACCAAGTTATTCCCCTGTGTCCCGGCTGGATCTGCAGGGGTGGAGTCCAGTTCCGATCGAAACCGAGCAATTTTGTCCGCCAAGAACTGACTATATTCCTCAGCCCTTCCCTGTATGGGGTTCCCCGTCTCCCTCCTATTTAGGAGGGAGCGGGTTATCCTAAACAGGGCGGCTGGGCGAGACTCGGCGGACGCTACCAAGGAGGCAATGTGTGATCTTTTGGCAGTTCTTAGTGCCCAAATATACTCCTTGGTGCAGGCTGTCAACAATGCTCGGTTCGGTACGGACCTATCGGATCTCCACCGGTGCTCTAGGCGTCTCCTCCGGCGCTTTATCTCGCGGAGCTCCTCGGTGAACCAAGGAGGTCTCCGCGAGCCGCTGACCCGGAGGGGCCGTAGTGGCGCAATTCGGTCAAGAGACTCTGATGCCGCCGAGTGCCAGGCCGCAGCAATAGTCTCCGCCGAACTGTGGGCGAGAGCATCTGGAATGACCCCAAGCTCCGTCTGGAACCTAACAGGGTCCATCAGTCGCCTGGGGCGGAACCACCTGGTCGGTTCCTCCTCCCTACGGTGGGGGTTTGGCCTCCGGAAGTCTAGCCTCAGTAGGTAGTGGTCTGACCACGACAGGGGAATGGTCTCACTTCCCCTCAGACCAAGATCATAATTCCACTGCTCCGAGAGGAATACGAGGTCGAGTGTATGTCCCGCCAAGTGGGTAGGGCCTCGAATTACCTGGGTCAGGCCCATGGCTGTCATGGAGGCCATGAACTCCTGCGCTCCATCAGAGTGTTCGCCGAGCGAAGGCAAATTGAAGTCCCCCAGAACCATTAGTCTAGGGAACTCAATTGCTAGCTCGGCTATTGACTCGAGGAGCGCAGGGAGGGCCGCTGCAACGCAGTTGGGAGGCAGGTACGTTAGCAGCAAACCCGCTTGACCCTTGAGGTCCAACTTCACTAGCAGGGACTCACACCCGACAAGCTCCGGAGCAGGGATCCTACGAGGAGCTAGAGACTCCCGGACTACAATAGCCACACCGCCACCCCTTCCCTGGGCTCTCGGCTGATGAAGCACCTGAAACCCGTCTGGGCACAGCTCTACGAGGGGGACTCCTCCCTCCGTGCCCAGCCATGTTTCAGTAATACATGCCAGGTCTGCCCCCTCGACTACAATCAAGTCCCGGACGAGGGGAGCCTTATGGATAACAGACCTGGCATTTAGCGACAGCAGCCTGAGACCAGGGTCCTGATCGCTCACGCCATCTGACCTTGGAGTGGGACTCATAGGGCCGGAAGGAGGGATCTCTGCAATATAGCGAACCCTCCTTCCCCTGTAATGGCCAGCCCTAAAGTCCCCGCCATATCTGCCTCTCCCTGTTATGACCGCAATGCTCCGACTCTCTCCCGTGGGCATAATTCCCCCAACCACCCCAATGGCCCCCGCATGTCCCGCCAGGTCCTCCGAATCAGGCATACTCAGGCACTCACACAGGCAGTCCCCACAATATAATTAAAACACAAAAAGAATACAGCAATAATAATACTAAAAAGTGGGTCTTTCATACTAACTCATTCAGTCTCACGCACTCAACATACCCATTTAAAATTGCGCAACACAGAATTTAAAATTATAAGTTCCAAAAGAGCCAGCCTCCCTTCCTCCAGTTCCAGAGAAATCCAAGGCCAAAGTCCAAGAACCGTATTCTATAAATAGTTGTAGATGGAGGGGGGGCAGAGCACAGGCCCCAAAATGAGTCCATTTTGTAGTTCTTAATAAAGGCCGATAGAGAGGCCCAAGTAGCCACCCTGCATATTTGATGTAAGGGGGCCTGAGCCGCCCAGGCCACTGAAGTGGACACACTTCTTGTTGAATGTGCTGTAATCCTACCCGGCACCTGAGCAGATTCGGATTGGTACCCCATTGAAATACATGCTCTCAACCACCTGCCTATGGTAGGAGATGTAACCTTGTTACCTAAGGAGGCTGGCTGAAAGGACACAAAGAGAGCATCAGATTTCCTAATGTCAGATGTGCGTTTCAAATAAATTTTAAGAGCCCTCCATACGTCCAAGGTGTGCCACTTGTGTTCCAATGGGTAAACAGGCCGGGGACAGAAATTGGGCAAAATGAGCTCCTGAGTCTGGTGGAAGCAGGAGCACACCTTAGGGATGAATGAAGAATCCAGACATAAAACCACACGATCTTGATGGAAAACGCATAAGTCCTTCCTAGTTGAAAGCGCCTGTAACTCTGAAATCCTCCGAGCGGAGGTAATGGCCACCAGGAATGAAACCTTCAGTGTCATGAATCTGAGAGAAACCTCCTTCAGGGGTTCAAATGGAGTTCTAATTAAGGCATCAAGGACCTTAGGTAAGTCCCAGGATGGGTACCTATGGACCACAGGCAGTTTGATATTGGATGCCCCTTTAAGAAACCGGCGCACCGTAGGTAACTGAGACAAGGAAGGAGAACCCCCACATGACAATACAGAGGATATGGTAGCCACCTGTCTCTGGATGGTATTGGGTGCCAACCCCTTGTCCAAACCATCCTGCAGGAACTCGAGAACTTGAGGGATTGTGGCCTTAGTAGGTTCCACTGTCCTACCGGAGTACCAGGAACAGAAAGATTTCCAGGTGGAAGGACACCTAGCAGCCTGAATTGTCTTGATGATCCTGGAGGAGAAATTGTCCCCCCCCCAGGACGTTCTGCTCAAATGCCAGGCAGTCAACTGGAACCACTGAGGATCCAGGTGTTCCAGTGACCCCTGACGGAGGGAGATCCTATCCTGAGGGATCCTCCAGGGTCTGTCCACCAAAAGTGTTCGAAGGTCAGTGAACCAAGTCCTGCGTGGCCAGTTTGGGGCGACTAATACGATCTCAGCCTTCTCCACAAGTATCTTCTGAATTAGCCTGGGAAGAAGAGGCAATGGTGGAAAGGCATATTAGAAGGCCAGGTTTCTAGCTACATTGCAATGCATCCACCCCCTCCGATCGATGTGCAGGGAACTGAGTGAAGAACTGCGGGAGCTGGCTGTTGTTGGGGATGGTGAATAGATCTATCACCGACATGCCAAATCTGTCCACAATGTCCTGGAAGATAGAGGGGTGCAGTTGCCATTAGGCATTGTCCAGAACCTCGCGGCTGAGCCAATCTGCCTGCACATTCGCCACCCCTGAAATATGCTCTGCAGTGAGAGAGAGAGCAAGTTTCTCTCAGCCCAGAGTCCCAACCTCATGGCTTCGTCCATGAGGGAGCGTGATTTGGCACCCCCCTGATGGTTGATGTGCGCCTTTGCAGACACATTGTCTGTTAACACAAGCACATGTTTGCCCGCCACCCGTGGAAGGAAGTGGCGGAGAGCCAGATGAACCGCCCTCAACTCCAGCCAGTTTATGTTGTGCGAGTGGTCCACCTGGTCCCACTGGCCTTGTGCTACCTGTGTCTGAAGGGTTGCACCCCAGCTGAAGAGGCTGGCATCTGTTGTGACAGTCAATGAGTCCTGATCCTTGAAAAGTCGGCCCTTTGTTTGTTTGTTTGTTTCTTTATTGGATTTATATGCCACCCTTCTCCCAAAGGACTCAGGGCGGCGTACAACATTAAAAAGAACACATATTACAAAAGTTAAAACAAAATTAGATAGAGTATCCAAAAAACAAACCCAATTAAGATTAACAATAACATTTTAAAAATTCGATTAAATGAGAAGTCCACCACCCGAGGGAATGGGTGACCTCCAGGACACACACCTTGGCCAGGGAGCAGCTTAAGAGTCTCCTCTGAAAAGGCAAGAGGAACCATTGGAGGTGTCTGGAATGCAAACGCGCCCACGGAACAATCCCAATGGCTGACACCATGGTCCTTAGTAATTTAGATAGGGAAGCCAAGGAACACCTGCGTGTCCTGGCCGCCTGACCTGCCAAAGCCCTGAGAGAGTCCTGTCTCTCGCGAGACAAGTAAACCCTGCATTCAGCTGTGTCAATCAATGCCCCCAAATGCACCAACCTGGTGGATGGATGGAAATGGCTCTTGGGAACGTTGATCGAAAACCCATGAGCCTGAAGGGCTTGGATAGTAGATGCCAGATCTCTCCGTGCCTGTCTAGGTGACAAAGATTGAATAAGAATATCATCAAGGTAAGCCTGAATTGTAATGGGCACCTCCTGTAGTGTCGCGACCAAGGCTGCTAACACTTTCATAAATACCCGGGGTGCCGACGACAGCCCAAAAGGGAGGGCAGTGTATTAGAAATGCTGCCCTAGATAGGAAAAATGGAGGAACCGTCTATGTTGGGGTAAAATAGGAATGTGAAGGTATGCCTCCGTTAAGTCAATTGAAGTTAAAAAATCAATAGCAATAGCAATAGCTCTAACGACTTATATACTGCCTCATAGGGCTTTCAGCCCTTTCTAAGCGGTTTACAGAGTCAGCATATCGCCCCCACAGTCTGGGTCCTCATTTTACCCACCTCGGAAGGATGGAAGGCTGAGCCAATCCTGAGCCGGTGAGATTTGAACCGCCGAACTGCAGATAACAGTCAGCTGAAGTGGCTGCAGTACAGCACTCTAACCACTGCGCCACCATGCCTGAGGGAACCCAAAATGGAATGCAAAGAATGCATCTTAAAACGCTTATAACAAATGAACCTGTTTAATTTCTTAAGATCCAAAATGGCTCTCCAGCCCCCCAAGGCCTTAGGAATGACAAAGAGTATGGAATAAAACCCCAGCCCGCATTCGTCTGCCAGTACCGGTTGAATTGCTCGTATGTCAAGGAGATGTTGGACCGCCTCCTGCATGAGGTGTCTGCAAGCTGTGTTGGAGGAGACTGGACAGGTCCTGAAGATCCTGGGGGGCCTGGAGATGAACTCCAGGGCAAGCCCTTCTCTGACAGTAGAACTAACCCAAACATCGGAGGTAGTCGTATCCCACACATTTGCAAATAAGGCTAGCCTACCTCCGATGGCTGGCCCTGGTGGGGCTAGGTTCTGCGATAATAACATCCTCCCCCACCCTGAAAGGGACTCCTGGAGGACTTTCCCCGCTGATACCAGTCAGGTTGCGCTCTCTGCCTGGAAGAGAAGCCCCCCTGCTGTCTATATCCCTGGCTCCCATAGTCCGCCCCCCGAAAGGAGAAACCATAGTCCTGGTTCCAAAAGGATGAACCAAGATCTTGGCCTTGAAAGGAAGAACACCTGGGGTATGGCACCGGACAATTGAAGCCCTTCTTGGGTGCTGAGGGAAGGACCTTCCTCTTTTCTTTATTTTCCACCAGGTATGGATCCAATGCATCCCCGAAGAGAGAACTGCCCTTGAATGGAGCAGAGGCTAATCTCCACTTGTGGAGCGCATCAACTTGCCATTGTTGGAGCCACAGGAGTCTGCGGGACGCCACTGAGGAGCCATGGCTCTGGCGGCGAATCTGGCGGAAGTTAGCATAGTATCCAAAGCAAACTGGATAGCAGCCACTAATTTCACAATGTCCTGGTGAGCGCATATATCCAAGATAGGGATGTCCTGTTGCAGTTCCTGTAGCCAAAGGAGGCATGGCCGGGTGAAGAAGGAGGCTGTGGTGGCAGCTCTGACTGCCCAGGCCGCCGCCTGGTGACCTCTCTGCAAAGTCAGGTCCTCCTTCTTTTCCTTTGGCTTTAGGACATCTTCAGGAGCCCCTGGCATATGAGCTGGTGTATAGAGGGCAATCACTGGAGCATCTACAGTGGGGGTGGACAGAAACTGTGCCAAATCATTAGCGACATTAAAAAATGTTTTAGCTGAGGCAGAGGGACTTGGCCCCGATGTGGGAGACATCCACTGCCTCTGAATCAAATCCACAAATATCTTCGGCATTGGTATAGTCTCGGCTGGAAGGACCTGTTCAGAATACAGGGATTCGGCACAAACAGTCATAGGCTGAGGCGTGGCCACTTCTGGTTGAGCCCCAATTTTGGAGGCTGCCTTTGCTTTATACAGCAAAGATGGAAAAAGAGTTGGAGGGAAGAGGCCCGAAAAGGCTTTTTGATCAGTCTCCCTTCCCTCATCTTCTGAGAGTTCAGCCTTCTTGAGCTCTCCTTCCTCTGATTCGGAGGATTGGTCTTGATCCTCCTGGCTGGAAACCACCGGGATTGCAGGTATCCCCACTGGGGTTGATGCTGGTGTTGCCGTCACTGGGGTAGCTGCTTGTCTCTGTGACAGGGCCTCCCGCTGCTGCAGGCCTGCTGAGATGCCCTGTGATATGGCACTGGCAATGATGTCTTGAAAATTAGGCAAGAACATGGGACGTGCCTGGCCCAGGAGTGCAGCATTAGAAGGAAGAGAATCCAACCTCTTGGACAGTAGGTGGCAGTATGTCCTCCATGACAGGCAGGGAGACCTGAGGCTCCTGAACTGGCCCCCAGATATTTGAAACATTGATGGGGAAGATGGGGTTAAGGGGAGCCTCCCTATTCTGCCTGTTGCCAGGAGATAACAACAATGACCCTTGAGGTTGTTGTGGCTTATCAGATGCCTGGGAAGAGGAAGCCTTCTTACTGGCCGCCTTTTTATGAATACGTTCCAGCACTTTTTCTTTTTGTTTCTCATAGCGAGAACTGGTAGATTTTTTAGCCTTCTTTGCCTTTACTGAGGCCCTTATTGATTTCTTGACAGTCACATTTGATCCGCCGCCTTCAGACATGGAAGGCTGTGGGTGGGATTGAGGCGCCAAAGCTCCTTCCCCAGACTGTGTGGTTTGAGGCTCCTCCGACCTCTCCGCCGCTGCAGGAGGTTCTGAGGCCATAGCGGCCACCATAGTGCTCTGACAGTTATTCAAATGGCGGTTCACGCCCTTTTCCAACGGTCGCGCCACCCGCTCAGTAAAGATTTGGCTAAGAGAGAGTATTGTCACCATGTCTCTTCCGCAGTGCTGAGGCAAATTTTTTTCCTGTCTTTCACCAACTTTGGTGTTCCCTTTATGGGTCACTCCGTGGCAGTTTAAGATAATTAACACTTCTCTTAGAACAGTCTCGGATCTGCTGCAATTTGCTGCTCAACTGTCTGACAGGAACAGCGGAGCGTGTCCCCAGTGGGAGTTTAAATGGCCGTCTGCCTCACGTTCTGAGGGGGAAGGGACAGCGAAAAGCCTTCAGCTGGCAGCAAGAACCTGCCTCCCTGCCGGGTGGAAGTAATTAAGTGGCTTAGGCGAGGCGATGAGAAGCCGTTTGCAGTTGTTACAGCCACCTCAGATTTAAGTCAGCCTACGTGCTCTGAAAAAGCTTAGAAGCTCCGACCAACCAAGCGTTTGGATCCTGTAAGGTCCTTAGTGCTGGGGTCAGCTGTTACGGGAGGGGCTGGAGCAGCCGGCAGCTGATTGGCTGCGACGCACCCGCCAGCTGGAGGAAGACGCGGCGGGCGCCTATTGGCTGGCCAACTGACAGCTCCAGTATATAAAGAGCTGTCAGTTGGCCGGGAGCTGTCCACGTTCTGAATCCTCCTAGTTCACAGACCTGTGTTTAATAAAGCCGGAAAAACCGTTACGTTACTGAACGCCTCTAGCCTGGTTATTTAAAACTGGCGATGAGGATGTCAGAAACGGAGCCCGTTGTAGTGCCAGCACTGGTACCATCTTCGGTATTTACTGCCTTTCACCCCGAAACTGAATCCTGGGATGCGTTCCTGGAAAGGTTCGAGGTCTTCCTGATGGCCCATGATCTGTCGGAGGTTCCCGAGGGGAGAAGAAGGGGCACATTCTTACATTACTGCGGGGCAGAAATGTTTGCCACAGCCCGTGCGTTAGCCGCCCCGGCACCTGTGCACTCCCTACCTCTCGACATCCTGATGGAGCGCCTGAAACTCCACTACGAGCCGGCACCGTCCAGATACACTCGCAGACAGACTTTCCGGCGATGCATTCAGAGACAGGGCCAGACAATCGCCCAATACGTTGCTGAACTGCGGCAACCGCTATAAATTGCGAGTTCCCCGACTTAGAGGACGCTTTGCTGGAGCAGTTCATCTACGAAGTCGCAGATATTAACCTCCACAGGAAAATCTTAGAGAAGACCGTCCTCACCATGAAAATCGCCATTGACATAGCCCGGGCGTATGAGATGGCCGGCCACTCAACACCAGACACCCGTCGACTGCCCTCATCCGCGCTGCAGGGGTGGCCCAACTCCGGCGTGCACAGCTAAACGCTGTCCAATGACCCCTGTGCCGATGCCACAGTCACCGTGGATCTCATGAGGGCACAGCCTCTGCGCGACGGAGGTAGCTGTCTGAGCTGCGGCGGCCACCACCCAAGGGCATCATGCCGTTTCCGCATGGCTGTTTGCCGCCGTTGCGGTAAAAAGGGCCATATTTCCAACGTCTGCAAATCTTCCTCCGGAGAACCTCGGAACCCAAGACCTCCCTCGTCTTCCACGTCGTCCACTCTGCCGATGACCAACCAACCTTCTGCTGGCCGCCACCAGACCCCAGGCTGGATGACCTATTATGCCGTGTCCACCCCGGAGCCAACGACAGCCGACTGGCAGGCCAAACCAACTGCTGCTTCATCGTACGGCAGCCAGGGTAAAATGCACCTCCGCATATTACTCGCAAGCTGCCCCTGCACAATGGAGCTGGACACTGGCTCCGCCCGCACCATAATTTCGTGGGACACCTTAGGGACACTTATACCAACCCTCCGCCCTACACAACTCAGTCCTGCAGACTGCCTCCTACGGGACTACCAGGGTCACACCATCCCTATCTTGGGCTGCGGTACCTTTCCCGTCTCATTCCGAAAATTCAAGGGCCAGTTACCCCTAACGGTAGTCAAACCCTCCTTAGCCTCGCTACTGGGCATGGATTGGTTCAGAGCCTTGGGCCTGGGAATCTCAGGCATTAATTCACTACAACTAGCACCCTCCCTGGAGTCCCTGCTAGCGGAATACGATGACGTCTTCTCAGACGCTTTAGGGTGCTACAATGGCACCCCCATCACCCTAAATCTCGACCCTTTGGTGGCGCCCATCCGTTTAAAGGCCAGACGGGTTCCATTAGCTCTGAGGGCTCGCGTGGACGCCGAGCTCGACAAGCTCGTCGCCCAGGGAGTCCTAGAGCCAGTAGATCACGCCCCCTGGGAAACACCTATAGTCCTGCCACTCAAAGCCGATGGCTCACTGAGGGTGTGCGTGGACTATAAGGCCATGCTCAACAAGGCCTTACAAGCCCACCCTTATCCTGTGCCCATAGTGCAGCATGTCCTACACTCCTTGGGCCAGGGCCAGACTTTCGCAAAACTGGACCTGGCCCAAGCATACCAACAGCTACCTGTTGACAAAGCGTCCGCTATGGCACAAACCATCGTCATGCACCGAGGCGCGTTCAAATGTCGCCGCCTCCAGTTTGGGGTTAGCATCGCCCCAGGAATTTTCCAGGGCCTTATGGAGCGAGTGCTCCACGGCATCCCCAGGGTCGTCCCTTATTTTGACGATGTCCTGATCGCCACAAAGGACCGATCAGGACTCATCAAAACATTAAGGGACGTCCTCTCAAGGTTCCGCATGGCCGGATTACACTTAAAACGTTCAAAGTGTAAATTCGGCGTGCCGTCAGTGGAGTTTTTGGGATTTTTGGTGGATTCCAACGGAATCCATCCCACCCCCTCCAAGGTGGAAGCCATCGCTTCCGCTCCCACTCCTACCAATAAACAGGAGCTCCAAGCCTTCCTGGGCCTCCTAAATTTCTATTCACCATTCATCCCTCATAAAGCAACAGTTGCGGAGCCCCTGCACCGCCTCCTTGACACGTCAACTCCTTGGGCCTGGACAGACCGTGAAGCCCAAGCGCTCGCGGCTGTCAAAGCACTGCTAACTAATGCGCCGGTGCTAATTCAGTACGATGAGCACCGACCCCTAGTACTGGCCTGCGACGCATCCCCCTATGGGATTGGAGCAGTCCTCAGTCATTCATACCCAGATGGAACCGAGCTACCCATCGCTTTTTACTCCCACACCTTGTCCAAACCAGAGCAGAATTATAGCCAGTAGGACAAGGAGGCCCTCGCGGCCGTAGCGGGAGTAAAAAGGTTCCACTATTACCTATACGGCCGCCATTTTACCCTAGTAACGGATCACAAGCCGTTGCTGGGCATAATCGCGGGGGATCGCTCCACCCCACCCATCTTGTCACCTAGAATGGGCCGTTGGTCAGAGTTTCTCTCCGCCTATTCATACAACCTGGTATACAGACCAGGCAAACAGCTAGGGCATGCAGATGCCCTCAGCCGTTGCCCCCTACCTACCCCAGTTACCGACCCAGTTCCAGCCACATCGGTATTTACTCTAACTGAGGACGTCTCATGTCCCCTGTCAGCCACGGACATAGCGCATGCCACGCGCTCCGATCACACTCTCCAAAGAATACTGGACGCAGTAAGATGGGGTTGGACGGAGGAAACACGGACAGGCGACTTTCTCCCATTCTACCGCCGAAGGGACGAGCTGTCAGCGTCCCACGACTATCTACTGTGGAGTGCCAGAGTGGTGATACCTGCTGCCCTCCGCTCACAAGTCCTCACCATGAAGGACTTGTGTCCATGAAGGACACCCAGGCATAGTCAGAATGAAGGCCCTCAGCCGCAGCTATGCCTGGTGGCCCTCCATGGACGCAGACATAGCGGCTTGGGTTCAGCAGTGCTCTCCCTGTCAGGCAGTACGACCAGCTCCCCCTTCCACACCCACACAACCCTGGGAGAAACCCCCCTCCCCCTGGAGCCGAATACACCTTGACTTCTTCGGCCCCGTAGAAGGCCGCACCTTCTTAATTATAGTAGACACCCTGTCAAAGTGGGTCGAAATTTTCCAAATGGCCTCAACCACAGCGGGCGCCACTGTGCAAGTCCTACAATCCCTATTTACGACACACGGGTTACCAGACGTCATCGTATCCGATAACGGGCCCCAGTTCCAATCCTCCACCTTCCTAACATTCTTAGCATCACTAGGCATCCGCCATGCACCGATAGCACCCTACCATCCCGCGGCCAATGGCTTGGCTGAGAGAGCCATAAGGTCAGCGAAAGAAGCCCTAGCCAGACTACACCACCTTCCTTGGCCACAACGGCTTCGCACATATTTACTGGCTCAACATGCAACTCCAAATCAAACAACGGGAAAAAGCCCAGCAGAGTTATTAATGGGTCGCAGATTAAGAACTATCCTTGACAGGATGCACCCTGCCTTCTCTCCTACAACCCCAAATGCTTCACAACCCCCTAGAAATAGAATATGCTCAAAACTACGCAGGGGAGCCCAAATGGCTAGCCAGGGTTGTGACCGAGATAACAGGGCCCTGCTCTTACAGGGTTCTGCTGGCCGACAGACAACTATGGAGGTGCCATGTGAACTAGCTGCAGCACCGGGCACCGGCATCCCAGGCAGCAGCAACCGACAGGGGCAACCAACAACAGCCACCAGGGTCTGCTTACTCCGGGGCCACCCAGCCTAACCAGGCACCTCCTTCCGGCGCCTCTTCAGCTCAAACCGGTCGAAGAGATCCACACAAAACTCAGCCGGGGCCTGCATGCCCAGGGGCTGATCAGCCTGCCCAACCACGTCACGCCACGGCTCTGCCAACTACAACCGACTATGCAGACCGAAGCCTCCGCCCTTTACACTACGCAGTCTTACCTCGGCCCATCCCAATCGGCTCCGGGCCCAGATCAGCCTCTCAGATATGTCACCGCAGCCAGGCACAACCTTCTTCGTCGGGAGATGCCCCAGCACTGAGGAGATCCCAGCGCGTGTGCAGACAGCCCGCATATTTGAGAGACTACGCATGCGCCATCTGGGGGGAAGGAGTGTTACGTCCTCCCGTGCCAGCCGACGGGAGGGGCTGGAGCAGCCGGCAGCTGATTGGCTGCGACGCACCCGCCAGCTGGAGGAAGGCACGGCGGGCGCCTATTGGCTGGCCAACTGACAGCTCCAGTATATAAAGAGCTGTCAGTTGGCCGGGAGCTGTCCACGTTCTGAATCCTCCTAGTTCACAGACCTGTGTTTAATAAAGCCGGAAAAACCGTTACGTTACCGAACGCCTCTAGCCTGGTTATTTGAAACAGCAATGGTACTATTTTCAATAGGACAGTCCAAAATACTCACAAACATAAATTTACAGATTAATCACAAGCTTTTGACCGGAGAAAGATGATGATGCAGCCGTCCTCATTGAGGGACTGAGTCTAAAGCTGGGTCTACCTAGCAGGGGCGTGGTTAAACAACGTTATCAGACCCAGTCCTCTCGATGAGTGAATGAAGGTTAACCCAGTCTGGATGCTGCCTCCACCACTAGGGAGAAGAACAATGATTGTGTTGGTCTTACTTTTCTCAATCAATAGTCTGGCTTTGCTGAGTGTGTGTAGTTACAAATTTGAAAAATAAATTAATGATGCCATCTGTCTTTCTTTTAATAACACAAATCTGTTCAAAAGAAGTTAATACATGATTCTGCCTGGCAATCTTTTTTATTTTATAGCAAGTGTCTATGCCATCCTTGACAGCCTCAAAACTTCACAACGTTTTAAAGAAATGTTGTGAGATTTTAGCTTTCTCACATGAGAATTTCTGACATTTTGAGACTCTTAAACTAATTCCTGTGAGATTTTAGTGATATTTGAAGACTGGGGCATCTCATTAGGCACCTGCAGATGAGGCACTGCCAAACCCTGCTTAGCGTTTAATGTGTGGTTGTGGATTGATGCCAGAATTACTGGTGTGAAAACCTTACATATGCATGTTATATATGCATATATATATATATATATATATGTATTTGCAATTATTGTTAGATTACTAGACTTTCTTCAACTTTTCCTACTTTTTAAAATAGATAATGCTCTTAAGTGATCCTGAGATTGAAAGTAGCATCCTCATCAGTAATGACGAAGGAGCCACCTATCAAAAATATAGACTCAGCTTCTACATCCAGAGTCTGCTCTTCCATCCTAAGCAAGAAGACTGGATTCTAGCATACAGCATTGACCAAAAGGTACGTGCCCTTCTCCTTTCTCCTTGGACACATATCCAAACTCCATTTCAAATGCAATACCAAACTGCAGTTTAACATTTCACATACAGCTAGGAACAACTATTATGTTATTCCCATATATACCTCCTCAGGGCTTGGACTTTCAGACTTTTTCATTAAGCATTATTATTCAGGCATGATAAATCAATATACCTGGTTTATTTTTCTTTCCTGTGGACAAGTAGCCTGCTGATGCTGTGAGGCCCATTTACTCTTGCTTCATTCCTCTCTCCCTTTGCACAAAAGAAGAAAAGCTAACTGGACTATAGTTGTTTGTTTTGATGTCAAAATACAGGATGCTGGTTTGTGGCACCCAACCAAGTCAGGTTTCATAAGACAGTAACAAATTATCTTGTGTATATTTTCAATACAACATCAAACAGAAAGAGAAAAAAAAATATGCTCATAGTTTTCCATGGAACAACTGCAGCAGCAACTGTTTAGCTTATGGTAAGAATGAAAAAATCTTTTAATGCAAGTGGCAAGGCACAGACAGCATTTTGTGTTATCATTTTGGCAAATCAGTAGTTTATTCTAAAAGGATGGAGAGTTATGATCCTAGTTTTAAATATTCCCAGGAAGGCAACTTGGTCATTTGCCGCAACCGCAACCGGTAATTTCTTCCTTTGAACTATGCAGATCCCACCTCTACATAATTGCCCAATTTGGATTTGTGCTATTAGAATGTATACTACTCTTAATCATTGCAGTTTGGAGAAGAAGAAACCTACAGTTTTGTTGGTTGTTCTACTTTTGGAAATCACTTGCTTTGATGTGAATTAGGTTGTCCAGAAGTATTGACACTACAGTACAGTTTGCATTGTATCCCTCTCCTATAAAGTATTCTTTGCCACAAAGACATTAATAATTTTATTGGAGAAAGCACTATACTTACATACTCAGGATGTGCCTAAGACATTATTCTGAGAAATAGTCATAAAAGCTTGTTAGAATTAAAAGTATAATGCCATTTATCTGATAATTTTTCATAAGGTGTTCTATCTAATGCCTTCTATAGTCTTTTTAATCTATATAGTTAAGCAATAAAGATTCATATTGGAAGACTGAGCTAATAAAAGCCATTAAGATTATGAAGCACATTATAGCCAACTTTCCCCTCAAGCATCTATCAGTGAAATAAATAGAAATATTAATTTTCCAAATTCACATATTTTATGGGTTTGTGCATCCATATAGTCCTAAAACTCATAATATTATAACTGGATGAATGGTGCATCAGAGGACAACAATTTTGAACCAAGATACTTCATATGAGCTAAATAACAGAATATGTCCAGAAACCAGGACATAACTTCCAAGGGAATTAAATTTGGGAAATTTGTGGCTGCCTCAAGTGCTAGCAGCTGCTGCTGTGATCATATAATCTTCATTTTAAATGTTCTATGAAACTTTCCCAGCCAGTCCCACAATCTTTCACTCCCTCCCTCCTTCACCCAGCAGCAGCTATTTATATGCATGCTGTAAATGAAAAGGAAAGGGGAAAGAAGAGAGAAAGAAATAAGAAAGAAAAAAACTCCCTTGTACTCTTTCTGCCCATTGCCATTCTCCTCCACACAATTGCCAGACTCGCCAATCAGCCCACTCTCCTTCCTCAACCTGTGTCACCTTCCATGTGCCTTCTCCAACCCAGGAAACACTTTTGCACACCTTTCTTTATCCATGCTGCCTCCAATGCCATCCCCAATTGGTATGGCACCTGTCATACAGCCTTGCAACATCCATTCATTCTTCTTGATTTATGTCACACACACAGTCCGGCATATTCTATCCAACCTATACAGCACTTCTCATGTATCCCTGGGCACCTTTACTGAACTATGATGTCCCTCTACATGCCCTCACTGACCTGTGAGGTAATCTCTGGTCCAAACACTCCTAACCCATACAACATCTTTCAAACATTCTTTTGTTCCTCCCTCAATTGGCATCAGCCACTTGGCTGCTGGCCTTGGACTTGCAATTTCCTGTTAGCTTCTCCATTGACTTTTTCCCTGAAAGCTTCCCACAAAGTAAATGGGGAAGCTGTCAAATAGTCACAAGAGGGAGGGAAGAGTCTAAATAAGTGAAGAAGGAAGGAAGGAAGGAAGGAAGGAAGGAAGGAAAACAGTGAAGAAAGGAGGAAGAGAGGGAAGACAAGAAAGAAGGATAGGAGGAAGGGAAGGAGAGAAGGAAAGAAAGATTGATTTCTGATGCTCACTACTAGCTTCCTACAAGGAAAAAAAATGAGGAAGTTCGCAAGACACTGGAGGTCATTCCCAGTGCCATTGCTTTTTTTGCCCACCCATCATCATTCTGTGTTTCTCTGTTTAGGTAAGGAAATACTTCTGAAACTAGTAACTCATAGAATTACAAGACTGAGCACAAGGAGGAGAGAAGATCATTATTTCTTAAATGTTATTTATGAATGTTTGATTCCTGTGACAGTATTGGACTGTGAACCATTTAATGTCTTGATACTAATGGTCTATAGATTTACAAGAGAAAAAGATTTAAAAAGTTTTGACACGAATGTTTTTTTTTCTAGACATAGTCATTTGAAATAGCAAGGCATCTTGCTGGGGGCGGAGTCTGTCGCCGAAGGAGCTCAACGGAGCTCCTCTCAGAGTTCTGGTCTGTATATCTAATTAAGATCAATAGATATCACCCCTTTTTGGCAGAAAGGGGCAGGCAGAAGCTCAGGTGCTAGGATTTATTCGTAGTTCACAGCCCCTTTTCTTTTTGGGGGGGGGGGCTGCGAACGGAGAAAAGATCCAGCGTAACTGAGCTCTTATCTCCAGCCAGTTCTTCTCAGCTGCTTTTTTTTTGCAGCCCTAGACAGGCGATCCCCCCCCTCAGGACAATGATAAACTGCTTAAAGCAACTTAAGACTAACACGAGCGGGTTTTACTCCTGTGATGTTCCTTTTTTTATAACTATCTAAACACCAGCCTCGTTTTCCTTTGAAACTTCTTTGTTCAACCGTGCTACAAAATGGCGTTTTTACTGTGTTGGTGATTGATGACGTAATTAACCGGCTTTATCTCCCCGGAGACTGCTACTCATTAACAAGCAAAATCTACAAATAACGTATTGAGAACTGAGCAGGTGAAGACACTGTTTATCTGTTTATTCTCAGCTTTTATCTATAATGCCTCCCAGGTCTAAGCAGGCAAAACGCTCCCCCCCGCATGTGCTTAAAGAACTTGTTAGTAAATCGCTGCCCTTGCCTCCTACACCCCCTACTGGAGATTCCTTAACACAGGAGCTTCTTTTTCAAATACTCAATGATTTTAAACAAGAAATCAAAGAATTTGTGCTGGATTTATGCGACAAAATACAGACTAAGATTGCCCAAATAAAGGTGGATATGTTTGAAGCTATGTCTACTTTGACAGATTATATCGAAGAAATGGAGACTAAACTGGAAACTTTGGAGGAGGCTAATTCTAATTTGACTTCCAACATCCAAGCATTACAACAAGAGATTAGAGATACTCAAACACAACTTATAATGATAAATTATAACAGAAAGGCGTTTGCAATAAGAGTCAGAGGACTGCCCGAAAAGAAAGGAGAGAACTTGAAACAGACGTTTGTAGAGGCTTTCAGCCAAGCGGTGGGAAGTCCGGGATTCAATTTTGATTGGAATATTCGAAAAATCTATCGCCAGAATTCGTGTGTAGCAGAACAACGACAGCTTCCAAGAGACATAATTATATACTTTTTCACAAGAGAATCCAGAAATGCGATCATCCAAAAGTTTTACAACAACAGGCTGTGAATCGATGGGCAAAATTTGTTTGTCTTTAAAGAAATACCACTCCAGATGCTGCAAGCAAGGAGAGACTATACTTTTTTAACCCAAGAGCTTAGAAATCGTCAAATACAGTATAAATGGGAAGTTCCAGTTGGAATCACAGTTACACTCGAGAATCAAAGATTTCGTCTCAATTCTGTTTCAGAAGCTCGGGACTTTTATTATAAAACTCTGAAGGCGGGGCTTCTTGACTCACTCGGAAATGCGGAAAGACAAGGTGAAGGAAAGACAAGCAGCAATTCACTTGGTTACAAGATGGAGGGAATTGTTCTCCCCCTACCGGAGAGGCAGAAGAGCGGAAACTGAGGATTTAGCCATATTTTCAAAGCAGCGGGACACGTGGTTATAAGGCAGAGGGTTGCCTTCTCTTTCCGGAAGGGCAGAAGAGTAAAGAATAAAGATCCAGCGATGTCTTTAAAATACTTTTTAAGCTCTTGGACTGATTAAAATTTTAGGATTCCTGTTTGGTACGAAATGGTAAAGCTGTGTACCGATGAGGAATGGAAAGAAGCATTGCTTATTTTGGACAGATATTGTATGGGATCTTTATAAGACTTATTTTTATTTTAATCCAAACCACGCATGAATTGTTTTCTGGTGTGAGGAAAGCGGGGACCAAGATTTATTTGAATTGCGGTTTGGGATGAATGGAGTCGGGAGGAGTGGGGCAGAAGGGAAGGTGGAGCGGGATATCGATGAAGGGATCTTGGGACTGAATGAAGTGGTATGGATTTTGGGCATACATTTTACGGATTTACATGCTTGAAGTATAACATAAAAAGCTCAGGATTTTAAAGTGAAGAGCGAGATCCTAATCTTATGGAATTTGGGCTTGGGAGGAATGGAGATGAGAAACGAGGGGTAGGAAGATGAGTAGCGAAAGTATGATTAGACTGCTCTGTATTTGAAGGTAAATTGATTTTTGTATAAACTATTATTTGAATATAAGGTTAAGAAAGGCTATCTGGAGAGTCTACAGGAAGATGGGGGTAAATATCAAAGAAGCAAGGGACGAAGACAAAATATAAATGGAATGATCTATACTGTTTAAATTTTAAGAATGATGGGAGGCTGAGCATAATGCAAAAGATTTTTATTTTTTTATTTATTTTTTCGTTTTTTTTCTTTTTCGGAGTGTTCTTTTTATTTTATTTTCATTATTATTGTTAATAAGATATTCTAGAAGGTGAATGGTACTGAACTGTGCCGGGTGTGGGACCTGGGAAGTCGGAGGGGATTAGGGAGGGGGGTTCATTGGGGGTGGGTGGGTGGGTGGAGATATAGTCTCAATATATAGAATAAGAAGAATACACTTGTATACTGTTGTTCCTTATCTTTTCTTTTTATTTTTCTCTTTTTTATTTATTTTTTTTTTTCCTTCTCTTTTCTTTTTAGTGCAATTTTTAGTAACTGAATAGATTAATGAATAGAGAAATGCACCAAAGTGAGAAGTAGAGGAAAAGAAGAGGGAGAAGTAAGGAGGGAGGAAGAGGGGAATGTAAGGAGGATGAGAGGGGAAGGAGGGTGAGGAAGGCAAGAAAGGAAGATAGGAGGGGAAAGGGAAGTAGGAGGGGTGATTGTTGGAGGGAGAAAGGAAAGTTGGAGGGGGAGAAGAAGGGGTGTATGAAAGCGACAGGTTGGGTTTATGATGAGTTGTGTTTAGGTTGGGTTTTTATTATTATTATTATTATTATATTATTATTATTGCAAATATTCAGTATATAAGTGAATGTACAAAATTGAAAATGAAAATGAATAAACACTGGGCTCCATCCAGAAATAGCAAGGCATCTTAATAATTTCATAGTCCTCTTTCATCTTTATTCTGTCTGGAGAGCAGATATAAGGAAATTGTGAGCAGGGCTCAGGAAATAGAGAATATGACATATAAATGATAGATTCTAAAGTTATTCTTTAAGTGTCTCTATGTCTGCAAAATTTATATTGAATTTTTGTCCAGAAATGATTTTCCCTAGCTCTTGGTGAATAAACCCCATTAATGCTCATTTAGGAAAAGGTACTGATTTTTCTGCTGCCCTGTACCACAATCACACAAAATGCTTTGTATATTACCTACATGATTGAATTAATTTGTAACCATTGTATTATACAATGCATAGGTACATCAGGATACATCGCTAATTATCTAAACATGTAATGATGATATTTTCAGATATATAACCATGTTAAATGGCTTTATCCTGCTAGGGCAAATGTCAAAACTTTATAGCAATACAGGTTTAAAGATCTAGTGTACCATTTGATGTTGCTGGATGGTTTGATGTTGTTTTTAAGCTAGAAAGAAAAAAGAAAAAAAATCAATTGTGGCTATGCTTATAGAAAGCAGCTATAAGAATTGGATTTGATATGTAATGCACCCTTTGGGATATGTTGACTCTGGATTGAAATGCCTTGCTAAATCTCTTTTATATGCTTCAAATACTTCACTCAAAATTCTGCTGAAGAAACAAAATATTAAGAGATAGAGGTTTTCCCTCCTTCACTTGATGATGATAGATGAAGAAATTCAAGAGGTTTCACATGTAGTCTTATTGGTTTAGAGTTTGACAATGAATAACATAGAAGCCAAAACTCCTTGCTTTTTGCTGGGTTGTGTTGTTTATTAAATTTTAAATATGCTGTACTCCAAAAGAGCTCTAGATGACTTACAATATTTAACCTTTGAAAGGAATAATAGTAGTAGCATTTAGTACTACGTATTGTCAAGAGTATATAATCCCAGCAGAATGGAAAAGGTTAATTTGGATATGCTACCTTGCAAGATAGTCCAAATATAAAGTATATCCAATCATACTTTATTGTAGAGTAACACTGGTGAATCTCACGAAAGTACATTTCTCACCTCTCACATTTACAGCCTTAGAAATTAGGAAGCATTCCTTCTAAGGTATTTGTCATAACCACATTCCTTTTGTAGGCTATGCTGCCTTTTACTTACCTTGTTTCCCCAACTTTGGTATAGGGCAAGGGAAGGAGAGAAACTATGTCAGGTTTTCATGATTGTATTGTTATGTCTCTTAAAAATTCCGATAATTCCTGTGGTTGCTGTTTCATAATCTAGGGCTGACATCAGAACCTCTCTTTATGCTTCTCTTTATGCCTCAGATTAAAGGAAGAGGTACCATTACCAAATGTTGTATATAAACATGCCACAGATATACACAGGCAAGACTGGAGATTGCTATACCTTTCCACTAAGGTTTTCTTCCATCTGTCCACTGAAAAACATTATGTTAATTACTTGACATATTTAACCCATTGACCATTTGTTTGCAGTTGTCTATTATGAAGGAAGGACGGTTGAATATCCCATCATTC
This sequence comes from Thamnophis sirtalis, assembly GCF_051295495.1. Taxonomy (NCBI): domain Eukaryota; kingdom Metazoa; phylum Chordata; class Lepidosauria; order Squamata; family Natricidae; genus Thamnophis; species Thamnophis sirtalis. The sequence goes on from NW_028261391.1 coordinate 49,553,329, forward strand.
ATTGCTTATGCATGAAGAGGCTCTTTGATTTCTAAAGTTGTTCCTCCTCCACTCATTTTCCAATGGATAGGAAACTATAGGACAGAATCTATTTTGCACAAAAGATCCAGGAGGGGGCATTTTGGGTATCTCTTTTCCTAGAAGGGTTAAGCTGAGAGACTGTTAGAAACATAGAAGTCTGTGACCCACACTTTGTACACAAGATTCACCCTACATATCCCCTATCCTCCCCCCCCCATCACTGTAACTGGACAGTACATCCAGGATGAAGAAAATTCTAGTTTTTTTGCTGCAATAGATTTGAATTGCAATTCAAATATGTCTGAATAAAACAACAGAAAAAATGAAATCTTGTACCTTTTTCTTGAACATGATTCAAGAACAAAACAATTAAATTATCACAACAATTTTTAGAAAATACGTAACTGACCTGAGCATTTCCATGCTACTCATAGTGGTGAGATGAAACAGCAATTAAATCCATTTTAAAAACCTGTGTTGTCATGAGTATCACTCACAGGCAAAAGATGACCTTAGACCATTGGTTGTCCTTCGTGAAAAGATCAAAGGAAGATTGATATGTTCTTTCAACTCTTCTTTGAACTTTCTTCCACTTTCCAAAAATGATAAGAATAAATTTGGTCTTATTTGTTATAGTAAAAGAGAGTCAATATGCTGATTAACCTGTTTTAAGTGTCAGTCAACTTGAATAATTGGAGAATGCACCATCTTATATAAGACAGAGGGGACAGTATGCAGCCTGTCGCTAAAGCAAATCAATTTGCTGTTTGTTGAATATGCATTGCTTTCTTATAGATATAATCTGTTTTAAATCTCAATTCCCACTGTGCACAATTTATCTACTTCTTAAAGGGAACTGTTGAATGATCATGTGGATCCATGCATACCAATATATTTAGTAATATCCTTTAAAAAAAGTCTTTAGACTTTAGAAGAAATTTTATGTTTTATCCTAGTGGCTATTCAAATTCATGATGTGGGTGTATATTTGTATTCTGCTCTATGTCCAGAATGGTAACATAGGAAACCCAGATTTGAGGTTAGCTTAAATTTATCTATCTATGGAGATTCATAACAGAAACTCAGTCACTATAGCCTTTAAGTAGGCATTTAGCAGAAGCTAATTTCCTTCAAAAGATTCATTAACATTTTTAAACCTCCCATTAGCCAAAGTGCTCTGCATTATTTACAATGAAAGAATTTTGTTATTACATGATTGAAATTAATTGTTTTGCTATGGAAAGCTCCTTTTCCCAAACACTTTCCTTCCTTTTCTTGGCCTTGCCAGGTTCCATTCTTCCCAGATTTAACATTTGTCTTATCTTGGGTAAAAAATATCAACGGGAAAAATAGGGCTAGATGTAAAATATCTTTAAGGGAATAGAGGTTAAAAAATAAGTAAAAATTATTACAATAGAGCATTGTTATTGACAAACTCTGTTCAGATTTTATTCTGTAAAATCTATAATGTTTGATTTAAAATATGAAAATGAATATGTTGTTTATATTATTCTGTATATTACGTGTATATGACTCTGTATTACAGTTTAAAAACTAACTGAAGAGCATAAGAATACCATAATCAATAACAGCCAATCCGAAAGACCTTAAAATTGTTTATCATGAAAAGCATCTACCATTGTATTGCCAATCAAAAAAACTTTTAAAATGAAAGAACCTGGTAATAAAAAGTGTGATATTCTACTAAGAATGTTCATCATCAAAACTCTTTCTTCATCTTCATCAGAAAAAAATCCCACCTACAGGTTGCTTTATATATATTTAAAGGTCTAATTCAGCAATGTGCCATTATGGCACATAGCAATCAATCTCGATCCTAGCAAAATCTTTCCAGTAATCAGAGTACCCCAATTTGAAAGTATAATTCTGGGTATGGTTTGATCATGGCTTCTTAGATTGTATAGTATCTACTTGTATACCTAGAAGATGACAACAAAATAGATGATACGTGCGACAAAGTATATGGAACATTACTTAAAAATGAAATAACACTTTCTCCAAATGTTTTTATATCTCAACAAAATATAGTTATTTTGGTAATACATTTATATCGGCCATAGAAAAATTGCATTGCTTACCAATGTTCTAAACTAGAGATGCATTACATGGAAAACAATTATGAAAAAAAATAGAAATTAAAATATAAAACAACAGCTTTTCATATCAAGTAAAATTTCAATAAGTCATCTAAAGCAAAACATTTTGTCTTGTTTGTCAGGGTTTTGTGTGAAGAACCCCAATCAAATTCATGACTGTTCATTCCAAATTCATGACTGTTCATTCCAAAGCAGACCGGAGAAGAGAATTAGAAGTATATAAATATTAAGACATTTTTTTCATATAACAGAAGCTTGGAATCCTATATTCTGTCAATGTTCCAAGAAACACTCCAAACAGAATCAAAACTCTGAGGCAGGCATTTTGCTCAAAGCTTGTATTATCTAAAGGTAAAGGCTCCCCTTGCACGTATGTACTAGTCATTCCTGACTCTAGGGGGTGCTGCTCATCTCCGTTTAAAAGCTGAAGAGCCAGCGCTGTCTGAAAACGTCTCCATGGTCATGTGGATGGTATGATTAAACAGCGAAGGTGCATCGAATGCTGTTACCTTCCCACCAAAGTGGTCCCTATTTTTCTACTTGCATTTTTACATGCTTTCGAACTGCTCGGTTGGCAGAAGCTGTGACAAGTAACGGGAGCTTATTGCATTACGCAGTGCTAGGGATTTGAACCGTCAACTTCAGACCTTTCTGATCAGCAAGCTCATTGTCTTAGGCACTGAGCTACTGCATACCTTTATTAGGGATTATTATATGAATTTATTAGAGATGTCATATTGGCACATCTGGGAAAACCCAAATCTGAAAGCCCTGCATTTTCCCTACCTAAAGTAAAGTCAAAGTTCCTTCCCATCCATCCACATGTGCACATGTGTGCAATCACTTGGTCTAATCAAGTCACTGTCAATTATAGTTGACTTCCAGTCACATCTCCCCAGGTGCAGGCTGAATGTCCTTGACTCTTAAGGGAAAATATGTTGTTATGACTACACACCCCACACTGTCTCCACCACCCCCAGTCCCATTCCCACAGCATGCCCATCTACCACTGTGGCAGCCCTGAAGACTCCAATTGAAGGTGGCTCCAGGGCTGGCAATATGTTTGTACCCAGACAGGAATATTCTGATGCTTCCTCTTATTATATATAACAAAACCACAATCAGAATCAACTCTCCATGATTATACAACATAATCTCTTGTCCCAAGGCCTAGAGGGAAGGGAGAGGGTATCTATCTGAAATGTTGGTAAGAGGCTTGGCATTGATACATGTGGGAGATGAAACATAAACTATAGTCCAAAATGAGTCAAAGAAAAGTTATGAAGGGGGTTGAATGGGTCATCTTTAGAACTCTAAAAGCTCCAGCTGCTGGCTATCGCAAGGAAAGTGGAGATAAAACAAGTTATTGTGTTGTAGTTCTCCTTGTTAGAAGAGAATATTTGTAGCTCAGCACTAAACTGTGGAGTCTTTAGTACTCTCTGAGTTTACTGGGCTTTTAAAGACATTTAATTACCAAACTAGATAATATCATCAGTGCTAGTAGTCCATCAGTTTATTAGCACTTATGATGTTACCTAGTAGGTAATGAAACATCTGCAAGAAAACCACCAAGCTCAGAAAGGACCCCAACAGTTCTTCTAATTCCTAAGACAAAAGAAAGGAAGAAATGATGTGAATTTTTCAGGCATAAGTATAAAAGGAAGGTTATAGGGCAAGAAATAGTCTGACATATATAAGCAGTAGCTTGCCTGTTTCAATGGCCACTGACACACAGTCCCTAACATGGTCATATGATCGTATTTTGGCATTCAGCAACTGGTCCACATTTATAACTATTTGCATCACATGACTGCAATTTATGAGGTTTTTTTTGCTAGGAACCAGTATTTACTTCCAATTTATGGCAAAAAACAAACACCCAGCTGTTGTGAATAATGAGCTACCTTAACAACTGAGGCATTTGCTTAACAATTGCTACATTCACTTAATGATCCCTGCAAAAAAGTTTATAAAGTTGGACACAGTCATATGAAAACCTCAGAGGTGGGCATCACATACACATAACCAGTTTGCCCAGAACTGAAAATGTGTGCATGCGGCATCGAAAAACCGGCAATTATATAGGATGTGATAGTGGCAGATTGGTTGGGTGGCCCACCACTGGTCGGAACTACCAGTTCACCCGAACTGGTCCTAATCAGCAACAGCCAACCACTGGGTAACCTGCTTAACCACCGGCATTACTTACAATTGTAAATCTGGACTGGATTATAATCTGGATGATTATAAAGTGAGGATTACCTGTAAGGGATTTCCAGTTTACCATAAATGTAAATATTTTTTCTCCTCTAATCAAAGATGTTAACTCTCTGCATTTCCATCATCTTCAGCAATCATTCCTCTGTTGTAGGCAGTGTCAAACCTTTCCACTTTTGTGTATATAATAGTCTCATTGCAGTTGTCATACATAAAAAACAAAGTTCCATGGCTTTTTTTCTAGTTGCATGTCTGTTATTCTCAAAAGAAAAATCTCTGGTTTCAGTTGTCCTTTAACCTTTAGAATCTTCGGAATTAAGGCATATATTTGTATCCAAAATGTTTTGGCTGTTTTACATGTCCACGAAATGACAGGGTACAACTATTGAAAAACATCTTTGATGACCAAAGCCTCTTGTTAAAGAGCATAACAATTTTACTTGGCTGACTAGAGGTGTTGGAGAAAAATGCACAAGAAAACAAGTTATTATGGGAAAACTATGTATTGGCAGTTACAAAAACATGTTTCAGGCCTGGGAAATGAGGAAAAAAGGCTACCTTGAAGGGATGACAGTAAGAACTACATGACTGAAGATGGATTAAGAAGTGAATATTTCACAATGTCTCACAATTACCATATGTCTTGTTTGATTATTGGAAAGGATTTGGGAGCCTTGGAATCCTAGCTAAAGGAAGCAGCTTTCTGGATAAAATAAATCAGCAGATAATTAGCAGCAAAAATAGCAACAAATGTAAGATAAAAATTGGCAAAACCCAAAATATGATAAATGTACTTAACAATGCAGATTCCACATAAAATAGTTTCAGTTTTTCTGGACCCATCTGAAGTTGCTTTGAAGAAATATGATAGCTGAAATAATCAATGACATGCAGTTAAAAGATGTGGGTTTTTTCAGTTTAGTATAGACTTTATAAGAGAATAAGAACTATTCATTCCTTGTATAAAACGTGAGATCTGCAGAGTAAATAAGAAAATAATCGAAATAGAAATGTGCCCAGTAAGTCCTGAAAAGCACAAATCCTTCAAAGATTTATATAAAGCTAAACATTACAGTACGTTCAAACTTTCCATAATGTATATTAAAGCAGTTAAATATTCATGTCTCTCTTCTGTGCAAATCAGGTTATAGGCTCCTCTGAGATCTAATTTGACACCACTTCAAGAGTTCAGAAACGAATCTTGATCCCAAATGATTGCGAAGTTCAGAAGTTAGTCATTGTGGACTACACAAAGGAAATCATCCTTCTTAACAAAGAAATTAAGTACACTTGTAGTTGAAGAGCAGCCTTACAAAGCTTTTGGATAGACAAAGCTTTTGTACCTCAATAAAGTCCTTTAGGCAACCCAGTTTATCTTTGATATTGGCTAGTGGCAGTGTGGAAATTTCAGGAACAAAACTGATAGCAGGAGCAAAGTATATGCTTTGCCCTTTCCCATAAATATCAGCACAGTTCATATATTTGTTAGGTAAACCGTAAGGGAGATATTCTGTGACATGATTCATTGAGGAATTTGAGATAATATAGAAATCACAATCTCTGACTAATTTAAGGTTTAAATCATGCTGGCCTCACTAATTTATTGAATTGTGAACAAGAAATCCACCCATTCCCACTACTATTGGGAAAAAAATACTAAATAAAGATACAGGGACTTCTGAAGATTGTTTCAGCAAAGCAAGATATGTCCACTGTATTTAAGAAATAGTTCTGAGCATAATAATAGTTTTGCAGTAGTAAAATCAGTAGTTTTGAATGGTTGATAAACACACTATATGGGAATAATAATATGCTAAGCTGCAGTAGAAGATTCGTTGAAATTGTGGTGGCATCAGAGACTATTGTTGCTTGCTATTGTATTTCTGAATCTGTTCTGGGTTTGTAGCATTATAGGAATTAGACTTTGAAGACTGGATACTAAAAGAAATCAGAAACTAAAGGAGAACAATTAAATTTGTCATCCTTATACAAAATGAAGGTTTTTTTTGAATAATGGATCTAGAAATTAATTTTAAGACTGTCTCTATAAACAGACAATATCAAAGATATAATAAAAGAGGAACAAGTTTTACTTAACAAGATTGAGATTGCTCTGAAGATGGGTTTAAAAATGACAGGCTAGAAAAATCAGATGGAAAAAGATGCCACAGTGAACATACAAAAGAAACTGATGTCTTAATAATTAAAAAGAGTAGAATAGGTGTCCCCAGCCTCTGAGCCATGGTCCACTAGTGACCATGAGTTGTTTGCAACCAACCACAGAAACAGTGAATGGGTGTGCAGATGCGCATATGGATCTCCACCTGCATGAGCAGAAGGCGAATGTGTGCACACATGCTCCATTTGCAGGAGCGCTGGGTGCATGTACATGCTGCTTGCATAAATGTAGCTTTACAGGTTGACCTGCGCATGTGCGAGGAACATGTCTGCCGAGCTTACCACTCCAGCTCCGTATAAGGAAAATCAGCCAGTAAGAGGAGAAATTGAGCTCAGAAAATTGAGCTGGGGAGAGGCCAAGGACGAGCGATTCTTAAGGGACCTGATGCTGGCAGTGAATTGGAGAGATACTACTCTCCAAGGCTGCCATTTGTGAAAGACGCCAACGCCTCTCAGAAGACGCCACAGCCCAGCTGGTCTGAGAGAGCCTCGACCCTCCCGTGACTGCTACTCTGTCTGCCGCTCTGACTACCACAACCCCCGCTGTGCTGCTTGCTGGCTCGAATGGCTTGCTGATGCCACTTTGAGAACGTTGCGGCTCAGCAGCTGAGCGCCCCCCCCTCCACTGTGGACACAGCTCCTTTTCAGCTTCAACTTTGGATTCGGACTGCCAGGGGGGTTGGTACGATTACTACTGTGACAGACTGCTGCAATTCCGGCCTTTGACCATCATGACCGGCCTTTTGGCTCTCACTGCTGTTGCCGCTGTTATCTATGCGTACTTTGCCTTCCGACTATCCCCGCCCCTGCCTTCGTCCTCAGGACCATCATTTTGGAGTGAGCTGGGATTCCGCACCTCCCCCCAACCAACATTAATCTTCCAATTACTTCAGACTTTTGGATTGTGCCCTCTTTGCTGGACTCTGCAGAGGAGAAGATTAAGAACATTAAGACTTCCTCTTTCATATCAGTACAAGCCTTGTATGAATTTTGCACAGCTGCGCAATTTTTAACTCGTATGGTGAGTGCATGTGATATGTGTGTGATAGAGTGAATGATCCCACTTTTTATTAACCTATTATCATTGTATTCTGTGTTTTTAACTGCTACGTGGGGATTGCTTGGGTGAATGGATGTGTATGTTTGAAAGGACTGGGATTACAGCCTGGTGCTTCCTACACTGAGTGCTATTGCAGAAGTGTTAGGGGGCCCAGTCCTACCCCCAGTCCTAGAATGTTTGATTTAAATGGCCTGTCGGAGAGAGCGGAGGCTATGGGGGGGGGGGGAATGGGGTCTACAGGTACAGGGATGGGACGGAACATTACGGTCATGATGGGGAGGGGCAGGTACGGTGGGAACTTTAGGGTCAGCCATTACCGGGGAAGGAGGGTCTGCTATGTCACAGTGATCCCTCCTTCCAGCCCTATTAGTTCCACTCCGAGGCCAGATGGCGAGAGTTGTCAGGGCCCTGGTCTTAGGCTATTGTTGCTAAATGCCAGGTCTGTGGTTCACAAGGCTCCCCTCGTCCGGGACTTAATATTAGATGAGGGGGCAGACCTGGCATGTATTACTGAAACCTGGCTGGGCCCGGAGGGAGGAGTCCCCCTCACTGAAATGTACCCAGAAGGATTTCAGGTGCTTCATCAACCGCGACCCCAGAGAAAGGGGTGGGGGAGTGGCTATCATCATCTGAGAGTCATTAGTTCCTCGTAGGATCCCTGCTCCGGAGCTTGTTGGGTGTGAGTCCTTGCTGGTGAAGTTGGATCTTACGGGTCAAGTGAGTCTGTTGTTAACGTACCTTCCTCCCAACAGCGTTGCAACAGCCCTCCCCTCACTCCTCGAAGTAGTAGCCAAGCTGGCAGTCGAGTTCCCCAGGCTTATGGTGCTGGGGGATTTCAACCTGCCTTCGCTCGGTGAACGCTCTGATGGGGCGCAGGAGTTCATGGCTTCCATGACGGCCATGGACTTGATCCAAGTAATCCGGGGTTCGACTCACTCAGCAGGTCACACATTTGACCTTGTATTCCTCTCTGAGCAGTGGAGGCGTGATCTAGATTTGAGGGGTATTAAGATCTTGCCCTTGTTTTGGTCTGATCACTTCCTACTGAGGCTTGACTTTCGGAAACCAATCCCCCACTGTAGGGAGGAGGAACCAATTAGGTGGTTCCGCCCCAGGCACCTGATGGACCCTATGGGATTTCAGACGGCGTTTGGAGAAATACCTGACGCTCTCGTCCACAGTCCGGTGGAGTCCTTAGTCGCTACTTGGAATACAGTGGCGGCGGGGGCTCTAAACCGGATTGCGCCTATGCGGCCTTTCCAAGGTAGCGGATCCAGGAGGGCTTCTTGGTTCACCGAGGAACTCCAGGAGATGAAACACCAAAAGAGACGCCTAGAGCGCCGCTGGAGGGCCAGTAACTCTGAGTCAGACTGAGCACTGATGAGAGCCTATATCAGAGCCTATCTTGTGGCAATACAGGCGGCGAAATGTGCGCATTTTGCCGCACTTATTGCATCCGCTGAATCGCGCCCAGCCGCCTTGTTTAGAATAACCCGCTCCCTCTTGAAAGGGAGGGACGCGGATGACCCTTTACAAGGTAGAGCTAAGGAATTTGTTCAGTTTTTAACTGATAAAGTCGCTCAGATTCGGACAGACCTGAACTCCAATTGCACGGTACCAGCCGAGGTACCGGGGGAAGGTCTTGAGCGGAGCTTATGGAGCGAGTTTCAACTTGTTGCTCCTGAGGAAGTGGACAAGGCCATGGGAGCGGTGAGTGCCTCCACTTGTATACTGGACCCGTGCCCGTCCTGGCTGGTTTCGACCAGCAGGGAGGTGACGCGTGGCTGGATCCAGATGTAGTTAACACCTCTCTCCGGGAGGGATCCTTTCCGCTCCTCTTAAAGGATGCGGTGGTGAGACCCCTCCTGAAGAAACCTTCTCTGGATCTAGCGATTTTGGATAACTATTGTCCAGTCTCCAACCTCCCCTTTGTAGGGAAGGTTGTTGAGAAAGTGGTGGCCTTTCAACTCCAGCATGAAACTGGATGAAACTGATTATCTGGATTCCTTTCAGTTGGGTTTCAGGCCTGGTTACTGCACCGAAACTGCTTTGGTCACCCTGATCAATGATCTCTGGAGAGCCAGGGATAGGAGTCATTCCTCTATCCTAGTGCTCCTTGACCTCTCAGCGGCCTTCGATACCATCGACCATGGTATCCTTCTGCGACGGTTGCGGGAGGTGGGAGTGGGAGGCACCGTTCTTCGGTGGTTCTCCTCTTACCTCTCGGACAGGTCGCAGTCGGTGTTGGTCGGAGGACAGAGGTCGACCCAGAGGCCCCTCAACTATGGGGTGCCGCAGGGTTCGGTCCTGTCCCCTCTCCTATTTAACATCTACATGAAGCCACTGGGTGAGATCATGTGCCAGCACGGGATTAAGTATCACCAATATGCGGACAATACACAGTTGTATCTGTCTGCCCCATGCCAACTCAGTGAAGCGGTAGAAGTGATGTGCCAGTGCCTGGAGGCTGTTAGGGTCTGGATGGGAACGAACAAGCTTGCACTCAATCCCGACAAGACCGAGTGGCTATTGATGATCCCTCCCAAAGTTATTCCATCGGTCAGCCTGGGGGGTGAAATTATACGCCCCTCAGAGAGAGTTCGCAATTTTGGAGTCCTCCTGGACCCGCAGCTGACTTTAGAACACCATTTGTCGGCTGTGATCAGGGGGGCCTTTGCCCAGGTTCGCCTGGTGCACCAATTGCGACCCTACCTGGACCGGGAGGCCCTTCGGATAGCCACTCACACCCTCGTGACTTCAAGACTGGATTACTGTAACACGCTCTACATGGTGCTGCCCTTGAAGAGTGTTCGAAGACTTCAGCTTTTCCAGAATGCAGCTGCGTGAGTGATTGTGGGTGCACCTCAGTACACCCATGTCACACCTATCCTCTGCGAGCTGCACTGGCTGCCCATTGGTCTCCAGACACGCTTCAAGGTGCTAGTCGTTACTTTTAAAGCCCTACATGGTATCGGACCTGGGTACTTGAGAGACCACCTCCTGCCGATTACCTCCCAAAGACCGGTTAGATCCCACAGACTAGGTCTCCTCTGAATTCCATCTGCCGGCCAATACCGGCTGGCAACTCCCCGGGGGAGGGCCTTCTCTGTGGCTGCTCTGGCCCTCTGGAACGATCTCCCCATCGAGATCTGGACCCTTACCACTCTTCTGGCTTTCCGCAAAGCTACTAAGACCTGGTTGTTCCGGCAGGCCTGGGGCTGTTGAATCTTCCAGCCCCATCTGAGGTATGAATGTTGCTGTTTTTTTAAATTGTCCGTCTTTTTTACTTTTATTTGGTACCCCCTCCCCCCAGATTGTTAGCCGCCCTGAGTCTCTCGGGAATAGAATACAAATTGAATAAACCTAACCTAACCTAACCTACACACTCACCTGCTTGGCCAATCATTCATGCAGAACATACAGTTAGAAATTTTGGGAAACTCCTAACTCTCAATTATTTGAAGGGACCAAAGCTGAAGATTGTGAAAAGTAAAAGGAAAGAATGTAATATTGGTTTATTTGATCAAGTTTAAAATAGATATGTTACTATTTCTGCTAATCCTTTTGCTGATTTCATCATTCAAATAATAAGGTTTTGTGTATTTGTTTATAGATAAGAGATGGGACAGGGTAGCATATAAATTTAATAAATAAATAAATAGATAAAGTTTATGGTTTATATTTAAACAGGGGTTGATAAATTATAAGAATAACGTGATAAAAAGTGAAGTCATATATTTTCTTTACTATATTCCTTTTTTTTTGTTCTGCTCTATTTTTCTTTCAATTTTTTATTTTCTGATCTATTTTTTTCTTTGTTTTAGTTTGCTTTTATCTTATTTATTGTAATCTTTAATAAAATATTATAATAAACCATGTAAAGAAAAGGTTATTTATCCTAAGATTCTATATTTTTATATAAGTTTGGGCTTACATTCTGGATCAGTTGCAATATAGCTATTTCAACTATATTGAAACTCCGCCCTTGAAGTTTCTGCCAATTGTCTTTTGTTTACAAACACATGTATGTACACACAGATACACAAAAAAGGGGAATTAGAGATGTCATCAATATCAACCTTTGTACTATGCAATCTTAAAATTGAGGATGTTGTTTTTATTATTTATTTATCTATTTATGTATGCCATTGCTATGGGTTTTTCATAAATGAAGTAGGAAAAAGCCCAGGTATGAAATGGTCAATAAAAATGTGTCATAAACAAAATCAAGTTGCTGGTCTTGTTGTATTTGGGTCTTTTCCGGTGTAAGATTGAGATTGTCTTGGCTACATTTCAGGGAGGTCTCACTCGCCATCTTCAGGCTTGGTTTTGGGCTTCATGCTTGTGCGAGTATAGTGTGGTCAAAGCTGCCATCTCTCTATAAATCTTGGTGGGGGGGTATAGAGTGCTGGCTTTGTTGCTGTAAGTGGGTTGATTGGCTGAGCCGAGGTGGCGCGGTGGTTAAATGCAGCACTGCAGGCTACTTCAGCTGACTGCTAGATCAGCAGTTCAGCGGTTCAAATCTCACCGGCTCAGGGTTGACTCAGCCTTCCATCCTTCCGAGGTGGGTAAAATGAGGACCCGGATTGTTGTTGGGGGCAATATGCTGACTCTGTAAACCGCTTAGAGAGGGCTGAAAGCCCTATGAAGCGGTATATAAGTCTATTGCTATTGCTATTGCTATTGCTGTGTAGTTGCATCCTGATTGGTAGATGGAGTTGATGTTTGTAGATTGGTTGGTTGTTTCGTATCATCTTGTGTGGCTAAGGTGCTGGGTGTGTGTCCATGGTTCTTTTGTGTTGTGATGACCTGGGTGGTGGGTGGGGCTTGTTTGTTGACTAGGACTGGTTTCCAGATGTCTGGTAGGCGGGAGGTATCATCATATTTATTCATGTTGTGGGGATGTTTTTCTATTTCGATGCCTTCCATAATTATTCTCTTGTTGAAGTTTTCAGTTTTGGAGATTAATTTGGTTCCTTCAAAATCAATTTCATGTCCTGTTGCTTTAAGGTTATGGAAAAGGGAGAAAGTTTTTTTCTTTTTTTCTGACTGCGTTCTTGTGTTCTGCAATGTGTGCATTTATTCTGCTATTAGTTTGTCCAATGTATGTGGCAGGGCAGATTTTGCATGGAAACCTTCCTGCTCACCAGGACTACGAGAAACTTGAAGTCTGAAGAGCCACTATCTTATGTGACCTCACATTCCTATGCAACTGCCGAGACAAAAGCCTGATCCCCACATGCCTCCAACTAAAATTCCATTCTAAAACCTCAGCCACTGAAAGGATCCTGAAAAGAACTGAATTAGCCTTAATCAGAAACGAACTCCACAGGAAAAGATTCCTACTAGACCAAACCAGGACCTACTCACTCTTCACCTCAAACTCAGCACCAAAATCCACCCAGCACTCTGGGACAAATCCAAACAACTAGCCCTCTGGCGAGCCGAAACAGAAACCTCCTACAAGACAGACAAACACACCAACAGACTCCACAGACTAGAAAAACAACAGAAGCCCAACCCCTCTCCACAGCACAGCAATTCATGAAACAAACAGTACACAACATATCAGACAGAACCCTCACCACAGCTGAAACCAATGTCCTTTCCAGAGGATTCAACTTTGCAGTCACCCCTAAACGCATCCCCACTGAAGACATCATATGCGGAGTTGAAGCTACACTCACCACAATCAACCCAGATGAAGCCAATAAAATCAGACTTGAAGTCACCAACATCCTTTGCTCCAGCAATCCACCCAGGAGCAACTTACAGAAAGAACAAAAAGCACTAACAAACAAAAGACAACAACATAATCATTCTTCCAGCAGACGAAGTGCCACAGTGGTGATGAACACATCTGACTACCAAGCTAAATGATCTAACCTATTCCAAGACCCCACTTACAAACCTCTAAACATAGACCCCACCACCTACCTGGAAAAAACCACCAAATTCAAAGTAAAAGCCTCTCCCATCAGTGAAGAGATTCAGCAAAGAATCATCCCCAGAGAGAAATCATCCAGATGCCCCAAGCTCTATGGTCTCCCCAAGATACACAAAGAAGGAACACCACTCAGACCCATAGTCAGCTCCATAGGTTCACCTCTACAGAATCTTGCCAAATTCCTCGCCAAACAACTTCAACCCTACACAGAATCCATCACCTCACACTTACAAAACTCACTCCACTTCATAGAAACAATAAAGAAACAAAACCTACAACCCAGCAACCTACTCGTGAGCTTCGATGTCATATCCCTCTTCACCCAAGTGCCTATAAAAGAAGCCTTGACAGCTATCCAGAACAAATACAACCCCCATAAGCACATCCTGGACCTGACCAACCACTGCCTAAGCAACAAATACTTCATCCATAATGGACAAAGATACAAACAGATAGAAGGAGCACCCATGGGATCACCCCTCTTACTCGACATTGCAAACTTATACATGGAACATTTTGAAACTAATGCCTTAGATAAATCTGATCACAAACCCAAACTCTGGCTTAGATATATTGATGACACTTTCATGATTTGGCCACACGGGAAAGAAAAACTGGATAACTTCCTCACACATATCAACAGCCTATCCCCCAAAATACAATTCACTTTAGAAATAGAAGCAAACAACCAAGCACTACTTAAACGCACAATCCTATCACCATCCTGCACAGATCAACTCTGTAACCAAGACCCTCATCTCCAGAACCAAACACCTAGCCGACAAAGACCACCTGAAAACTGAATTATACACTCTCACAAACGTATTAATTTCCAATGGATTCCAAAGAAAAACAATTACCAACCTAATCCAAAAGGAGACATCCCCCAAGAACCGAGACATAGAGCAGGACAATGGCATCCTCCTCCTCCCTTACATCACAGGCATCACGGATAAAATCAGCAAAATTCTCCATAAGCACAATATCAAGACAGCCTTCAGCACTACCAAAAAATAGCCAACATCTTAAGAAACCCCAGACAAGATCCAGCTAGAAAACCAAGGAGTCTACAAAATACCATGCAAAATCTGCCCTGCCACATACATTGGACAAACTAATAGGAGAATAAATGCCCGCTTTACACAACACAAGAACACAGTCAGAAAAAAAGAAAAAAAATTCCTCCCTTTTCCAGCACTTTAAAGCAACAGGACATGAAATTGATTTTGAAGGAACCAAATTAATCTCCAAAACTGAACACTTCAACAAGAGAATAGTTATGGAAGCCATCGAAATAGAAAAACACTCCCACAATGTGAATAAACTTGACAATGCCTCCCACCTACCAGACATCTGGAAACCAGCCCTAGTCAACAAACGATCCCCACCCACCACCCAGGACATTACAACACAAAAGAACAACGGACACACAGCCAGCACCTCAGCCACACAGGATGATACGAAACAGCCGACCAATCTACAAATATCAACTCCATCTACCAATCAGGATGCAACTACACAGCCAATCAACCCACTTACAGCAACAAAGCCAGCACTCCACTCCACACCAAGATTTATAGAGAGATGGCAGCTCCGACCACACTTTACTTGCACAAGCACGAAGCCGAAAACACCATCCTGAAGATGGCGAGTGGGACCTCACCGAAACATTGCCAAGACAATCTTAATCTTACATGGGAAAAGATTTTGTGAAAAAAATCTTTTCTCAAATAATATTTGCATTGGAATAGTTAAAAATAGAATTAAAATAAAACAGCAGCCTATTAAGGTAGAGCAAACTCTGCAGTTGGAGAAAAGATGTGGCTGTAGGCTTCCAAGAATGATCGACTATTTCATCCTGATTTCATTGTCTACTATGAAGATATTATTATTATTATTATTATTATGTTGTTATGAATGATAATAGTGACCATACCACCAGATATGCCACCTGACAGGGATTATCACAGAGTGCATAATAACAGACGAGATGGGGAAGAATGCATGTTACTAAAAGAACTAATTCCAAGTTCAAGAATATTTAACAGTTCCTGGGGAAGCAAGTTTTTGAATATGGTAATCATGCAAGGAATCAGAATCACTTAGCTTCATTTCCAAATTATGAATATGTAAAAGTATCTTTAAATGAAAGGATGGCTCAAACAGAAATAGTGGTTGCTCAATTCATTAAGGGGAAGACAATTTATCATCACCGTTTCTTCCTCCTTTCTTTTTTCCTTCTTCCTTAAAGAGCAGCGTTATGCAAAATACCATAAAATCAAGACCAAATACTCATTCTTCGGTGTGATGAATATTTTTATAATTCTAATTAGCTCTAGTCATTTAGTCTTGCAATTTTCTTCAATCTAGCCAATTTGAAATTAAAATAGATGCCTTGATTACCAAACTCATTAGCAAAGGAGCACCCTTCTCCCCAATTGCTTTGCTGCTGAACTGAATCAGGTAATAGGGACTTGAGCTATGAGCTAAAAGTGGAGTAACTCTTAAATGTTCGCTCCATAAAATGTTTGTGTTGCTGCACATGTTGTTGCAATGCAATATATCAGTCATTAAATGTATTAAAAACATATTTTTAAATGTTTTAATTAAGTGGAGTTGCTATAGTAGGTAATATTTAGAAAGTCAGATGTTGCTATTGTTTACATTTGAAGCAGAGAAAATATTAAAGTTGGCAGGAAGAAATATGATTCTGCATTTATCATTGTGACTTTATTAATGCTGGTAGTTTTTATGGAAGATGTAAAATTTAATTATGCAACAACTACCCACTTATTTTGAGAATAGATTGTGTATTCTGTACCAGCCACAAACTGAATTCTGAATGCATGTTGTCCCATTACGAACAAAAGAAACGGATTATGAAAGCTTACTAAGATTAAAGGTTTCTTTTGCTTATCAGAAAATCTTAACTGTCTCCATTTCCCTATTGAAAGCGACAGTTGTTAAATCTACCCAGCATAGAATCCCCATTATGCAAAATAACATCTCTATTTCCATCAGAATAGTACTTATATTTATTACAGCATCTGATTATTTTGGAATCTTAGCAATCAATTCAGTTAAAAGACTCGATGTCTAGGGAATATTTAAATATCTTTTAATTTGCTATGAGGAAACAACACAATGAGAAATGTCATTAGTGGCAACTCAGAAGAGAAAATTTAATTCTCCAATAATTGATTATGTTTTATATATATATATATATATATATATATATATATATATATATATATATATATATATATATATATATATATATATATATATATATATATATATATATATATATATATATATATATATATATATATATATATATATATATATATATATATATTATGTTTTTCATTCTATACAATCACATATTTACTGTGCTTAATCAGGGCATATAACATTGAATAATAAACACGGCCCTCACTTATATAGAAAATGCCCCCTACAATACAAACCCAATATACCACCTTGGCCCACCATACACCCTCTTTCAACCCCCTCCAACTTTCATTCTTCCTTCTCACACACCCCTCTACGCCTACTTCGCCTCCCCTTCTTTCTAACCCTAACCCTATCACTCCCTCTAATCCATTCCCTCCCTCCCTTCTCCTCCTCCTCTCTCTCACCCTCTCCACCCTCCTTCTTCTTTCACTCGACTCTTTCCTTCGGTATATTTCTATTACCTTCCAGTATATTCGGTTTGTTCTGTTTTTGCACTAACATTAAAAAGCCACAGTATACAAATGCAATCATGGAATTTAACACATATTGTATTTCCCCCCTCCCCCCTCCCCCTAAATCCCCACCTCCCTTCCCTCCCCCCGACTTCCCAAAGACCATACGTGGTATAACTTTTGGACAATCACAGTCTAAAATATCTCTACATTGAGCTCAGCTTCTTACTGTTACCCAGATTTTAAACAATTTAAATTGTTACTGATACTAAGCATAAGCTATCTGGAGTTTCTTAGTCCCATATTTAGTTTTTATGTAATCTATCCATTTTTTCCAGTCTCGTTTATATCTCTCGTTTGAATGTTCTTTGAGATATGCTGAAATTTTGGCCATTTCGGCTAAGTTCATAACTTTCAAAGTCCATTCTTGAATTGTAGGTAAATCTTTCTTCTTCCAATACTGCGCAACCAAGAGTCTTGCTGCCGTTATTAAGTACAGAACCAAATTAGTCTCTAGTGCTGTAAAGTCAATACATATACCCAGTAAAAACAACTGGGGGGTGAATTTTATCCTTCTTTTGAAGATGTTTTGCAGGATCCACCATATTTTTATCCAAAATGCCTTGACATTACGACATGTCCACCATATATGAAAATATGTAGCATCAAAAGAACCACATCTCCAACATTTAGGTTGAACATTTGGATACATAGAGGCAAGCTTTTTAGGATCTAGGTGCCATCTATAAAACATCTTATAAAAATTTTCTCTCAAGTTTTGTGCTTGTGTAAATTTCACATTTCTTACCCAGATTCTTTCCCATGTTTCAAGCATTATTGGTTCCTCAATATTCTGAGCCCATTTTATCATACAATCCTTAATCAGTTCCGTTTCAGAATCCATCTGTATTAGTACATTATATATCCTCTTTATATGCATTGAGCTTTGATCTCTTATTTGTTTAAACAAATTATCCTCAACTTTTACAAAGCCAATTTTTTGATCTGTTTTCCACCTAGCCTGTAGTTGACCATACTGAAACCACGTTTGAACTACCTTCTCTTCTTTAAGTACCTCTAAAGATTTTAGTTGCAACACCCCTCTTTCTGAAATAAGAAGTTGTCTATAGGTGGTTCTATCGTGTTTTTGTTCTACGTTCATATTTTCAATTGCATGTCTAGGAATTGCCCACATGGGCAATTTATCATTTAATTTATGTTGATATTTTTTCCAAACCCGCAATAAAGCATTTCTTAAGATATGATTTTTAAATTTCTTATCCATTTTTTTGTTAAATAACAGGTAAGCATGCCAACCATATAACAAGTCATATCCCTCGATATTCAAAATTCTGTCATTAGTTAGATGAGTCCAGTCACTAATTGCAGATAATGCCACTGCATCGTAGTATAATTTTAAGTTAGGTAATTTCAATCCTCCTCTTTCACGTGCATCTTGCATTATTTTCATCTTTACCCTCGGCTTCTTTCCTGCCCACACAAATTTGTTGATACCCTTCTGCCATTCTGAAAGATTCGCATCTCTTTTAAGTATTGGTAACATTTGAAAAAGAAATAAAAATTTTGGTAAAATGTTCATTTTTACTGCCGCTATTCTACCCATCAAGGACAAATGCAGTTTCTCCCACCTTTTCAACTCCAACTGTATACTATGCCAAAGTGATTCATAATTATGCTTATATAATTTCCCATTTGAGATTAAAATATTAACTCCAAGATATTTAACTTTTTTAACTACCTCACATCTTAGCATCGCCCCCAGTTCTTCCTTCTGTTTGATAGTCATATTTATAGCTAATATTTTGGTTTTTCCTAGATTTATTTTAAATCCCGAGACTTGACCATATTGATTGATCGTGTTCAGTAAGACCCTACTAGATTCCTGCGGTTGTTCCAATATTATGACCAGATCATCTGCAAATGCGCGGACTCTGTATTCTTGCTGTCTAATCTTAATCCCTTTTAGACCGCCCAAGCCCCGTATCTTATTCAACAGTGTTTCCAAAGTTATAATAAACAATAATGGGGACAGAGGACAGCCCTATCTTGTACCTTTTTCAATTTGAAAGGAGTCTGTCAGACTTCCATTGACAATGATCTGGGCTGTTTGCTGCTGATATATTGCCCCAATTGACCGTAAAAAGCCATCTCCTATCTGCATTTTTTGCAATGTCTTCAGCAGGAATTGCCAATTAACTCGATCAAAGGCTTTCTCCGCATCCAAAAATATGAATGCGGCCGGGATTTGATTGTTCTTTCCCAGGTATTCTAAAGCGTTAATAATTAATCTAACGTTGTTCTTCATCTGTCTGCCCTGTATGAAACCAGTTTGATCGGTATGTATCAATTGTTGAATTACCACCATTAGCCTATTTGCTAATATTTTAGTAAATATTTTATAATCTACATTGAGTAATGAAATAGGTCTATAATTTTTTGGCTGGGTAAGGTCTTGGTCTTCTTTGGGTATCAACGATATGAACGCAGTCTTCCACGAAGGGGGCACTTTCCCTCCCGATTGAATTTTATTGAATAGTTCTCTGAGGGGTTCTACCATTTCTAACTGTAAATTTTTATAATAAACAGCTGTTAAACCATCTGTGCCTGGTGCTTTCCCTAACTTTAATTGTTTAATTGCCTGCAGAATTTCCCCAGAGGTTATTGGTTGATTCAGCTTATGCCTATGTTCTTCTCTAACTAGGGGGGTTTTCTCTTTATCTAGGTATTTGTCTATGTCTACGTCCTTAATTTTATCCCCTTTATACAACTCTGTAAAAAATTCCCGAAATACCTTTTGGATCTCTTCCTGTTGAAACACTTCCTTCCCTCTGTAGCACAATTTGGATACATTTCGAGCTTTCCTTTTTTTTTCTAATCTGATAAGCCAACCACCTACCGGGTTTATTTGCATTGCAGAAAGTATTATGTTTAGCATATAATAAACTGGTGGCTACCTGGTCAGAGATCAGCATATCAAACTGAGATTTTAGTATAGAAATTGTTTCCTTAATCTTTGTATCTCCTGGATTCAATGTTAATTCTGACTCTTTCCCTTTAATTTCCTCTTCCAATTCTTTTCGTTTTTGCCCTTGTTTGTGTCTATGTATTTTGTTTATATTCATTAATACTCCTCTCATATACGCTTTGCTTGCATCCCATACATATTCCATAGATGTACCCTTATTCATATTAAGAACAAAATATTCCGATAGCAATTTTTCATATCTAAATAAGTTTTCATTCAACCTCCAGGACCTTCTTGCCTGGGCTACCCTTCCCAATTCCATCCAGACTGGATTATGATCTGAAAGAACTCTCGCCATAATCTTTGTCTTCTTCACCCTGCAAAGTAAATCATTTGTAATTAGTATAAAATCAATCCTTGAAAGAGATTGATGTCTGTTGGAAAAAAAGGTAAAGTCATATTCTTCTGCATGCCTCTCGCGCCAAGCGTCTCGCAATTCAAAGTCGTCCAGCATGTCAAAAAAGGGTTTGGGTAGCTTAGCTCGGAATTTGGTGTTCGGGCGAGATGTCTTCTTATCTCTTTTGGTGTCGATCACGCCATTCCAGTCACCCAATATTATACAAGACTCAAAGTCCCACTGTACTAATTTAGCATGGAGATTTCTATAAAATCCATCTTGTTGTTGATTAGGAGCATAAATTCCCAAAAGTAACGTCTTTTTCCCTTCTAAGATTAAATCTAATGCAATATATCTTCCAAAGGGATCTGCTTCAATTAGCTCAGCTTTAATGTCTTTTCTTAAGTATACTACTATGCCGTTTTTCTTTTCCATGGCTGAGGTCGCAAAATGTTGGCCCAGTTTGGGGTTAAACAAATATTTTTGATCGGTTGATTTGATATGAGTTTCTTGCAAACAAATTATGTCATTCTTAAACTGTTTGAGATAATGAAATATTTTCTTTCTTTTCTGTGGAGAGTTCAGTCCGTTAACATTCCATGTCAAAATCTTAGTTGTCATTTTTGGTTGCCTGAAGCTTTTTTAGAGCCTCCCGCAAGGCCTGTCTCACCTTTGGTTTGGCTCCTCCCACAGCTTCTGAGCTTGTTGCTGTAGCTCCTTGATCAATGGCCAACGATTGTTGAGATTGTTGCATAGTAGCTTGTTTATCCGTTTGTCTGGTGGTCATACGGTTGGGTCTTTTTTCCTTGACTCCTTGCCCTTCCGGGAGAGGGAGATGATACATTTTATCTGATGGTTGTGTGGTTTGCTGTTTATCTTGTTCGTCTCGTGGTTTTTCACCATATCTCGAAGATTCAGGGTATCCCATCTTCAGAATCTTATGATAGAAATCACGAGCTTTCCATACAGAACTGAGACGATATCTTTGTTTGTCCATTGTAACTATAATACCGAATGGGGCATCCCATCTGTACTGTATCTGACGCTTTCTGAGCTCTTCCACCAGAAAAGCATAATCTCTTCTGGCTCTTAGCATTTGAGGTGGTATTTCTTTCAAAACAATCAGATCCTGTCCACCAATTTGAAGCTTAGTATTATAGGACTCTTGTAATATCATATTTCTAGATTCTCTTGTAACAAAGTATATTACCACATCTCGGGGGAGTTGCCTTTGTTTTGCCGCCCACGAGTTAACACGAAAAGTCTTGTCAATCTGCCAATCAAAATTGGATCCCGGTTTTCCCACCAGACGGTCAAAAGCTTCAGAAAACATTTGCTTTAAGTTCTCCTGCTTTTCTTCACGCAGCCCCCTCACTCTTAATGCAAGCTCCATCTGCTTATACTGTATCATAATAATTTGTTTTTCAGCATTGTCAATTTTTTGTTCCACCACTTCAGTTTTGGATATCAGGTTAGTTTTAGCTTCATTGAGAATTTCTAAATTATCTTCCATTCCAGAAATATATTCTGTGATCACATTCACAATTCCCATCATATCATCATTCATTTTAGTGACCCTAGTATCGAATTTGTCATATAGAACTTCCATCTCGTTCCTTATTTCATCTTTGAACTCTCTAAGCATTTCTAGATTCTGTTCTCTGGATTCTCTAAACATTTCTAAGTTCTGTTCTCTGGATTCTTTGAACATTTCCAAGAAAAATTCTTTTGTTAGTACGTCTCCACTAGGGGGCATAGAGGGTGGGGGCTGCAACTTTGTACCAGGTATGGGAGACGTTTTAGGAGGTAATTTCATGGAGGTTGATTTGGATGCCATTATATTTTGGTTTTAATTATTTATTCTAAATTGCTAATCCACTATGCTGTTTGGAGAAAAAGAAATTCCTCCCCCCCCCTTTTTTTTTTACAAAGGGTTTTACGGAGGGTTTCAAAAGAGAAAGTCCGTTTGGAATGTTTGGAATGTCTCTATATCAACAACAAAGAGTCTTTGAAGGCTTCGAGGGAGTAGGTCTAATTAAATTATAAAAAGTTATTCCTTTGATTCTGTACCAGGAAGCCGGAGATAACAAATGCAAAAGCTGTAAGCGCCATTTTGAAGACAATTAAACAAAAGAGATTTTTATAACATTGAAGCTGGTATTTCAGATAGAGAAAAATTTTAAAGTTCACAAGTTTGGTCTTTGCTCGTATTGATTTTCAATAGTCTGTTTTCTAAAGATTGTCCTGAGGGGGGGG
This sequence comes from Thamnophis sirtalis, assembly GCF_051295495.1. Classification (NCBI taxonomy): domain Eukaryota; kingdom Metazoa; phylum Chordata; class Lepidosauria; order Squamata; family Natricidae; genus Thamnophis; species Thamnophis sirtalis. Next base: position 49,576,197 of record NW_028261391.1, read on the forward strand.
GTTTCCTGTCTTGTGCTGTAGATAACAGCTGAGAAGTTCGGGTCGGAGTTGAATGACTCAGCTTTGGGTTGATCCTCCCCCTCCGTTCACAGCCCAAAAAGAAACAAACTGTGAACTTCAAAGAAGATTCTTACCAGCTGAGATTCCTCACTGCTTTTTTCTTGTCTGAAAAAAGAGTTATCTTCTTGATATTGAGTAGATAACGAACCAGAACTCTGGGGGCAGCTCGGTTAAGCTGCCGACGGCGACAGGCCCCTCCCCGGAAGCCTCCAATAATTGATTATTATAAACATCTGCTATTTGCTACAGCTTAAAGATTCAGAAGGAAAATAACTTTTGGCTCATTTTAGGGCTATATCATAGAAGAACCTGAAGGAGGGATCAAACACATATTCAGTCATGAATCCCTTTGCACCTTCAAGAGATTGAAGTCCAGTCCACTGTGAATTTCTTCTACTCTTCTCTCCTGCTAATTTATTTTGGCCATTAGTAGTTCAGATTCTTGTAGAGAGCTTGAGCTTGCAATAAATCTTTATATCCATTTAAACCATCTGGATCTCCTGGTTTTCTTGCACAACATATATAAAGTATCCCTATATATCCCTATATCCCTTTTAATGAAGAAGATTGGGGGTCAACTGGCTAGCTTTCAAGAGTTGATATTCTCAACATTATATGTGTGGATTAAAATAAAGTTGATGAGGAAGCATGCATAGAAAATGTTGAGAAACCATTTATTATTTAAATGATTTCTTACAGGAAAAAATGAGATTATATCATTTTGTTTTTTCACTTTTTTTATTTCTGTGTTTGAACTACTGATTCATACCCTATAAACATTTTATTTGTATCTTGTGTCTTGTATTTTGTAATTGACATAGCATTTTTGTTGTTCCAAAAGCCTGTTTTCAAACAAACATAAATGCTAAAAATCAGTGTCCCCAGGACACTGAAACCATCATAAATACGAATCTGTTGCCAAACATCAAAATTTTGATCACGTGACCATGAGGTTGCTGCAACAGTCGCTAAGTGTGAAAATGGTCGCTAAGTGTGAAAAATGGTCATCAGTCACTTTTTACAATGCCGTTGTGACTTTGGTCACTAAGCCCATTATACCACCTTTCTTGCCACAGTTCTTAAGTGAATAATTGCAGCTGATAAGTTAGTAACATAAGTGAATCTGGTTTCCCCATTTGACTTTGTCAAAAGGTGATTATACGACCCCAGGACACTGAAACCATCATAAATACGAATCTGTTGCCAAACATTAAAATTTTGATCGTGTGACCATGAGGATGCTGCAACGGTCACTAAGTGTGAAAATGGTCGCTAAGTGTGAAAAATGGTCATCAGTCACTTTTTCCAATGCCATTGTAACTTTGGTCACTAAGCCCATTATACCACCTTTCTTGCCACAGTTCTTAAGTGAATAACTCCAGCTGGTATTTTGTATTTTGGATAGAATCTTTTTTTTAAATAGTCTAAGACAATTTAAAAAAAGAATCCACACAGAATAAATTGAAGTAAAACATTTCAAACTATTCCACACAGAATAAATTGAAGTAAAACATTTCAAACTATTCTTTCTATGCACAATATATTTCAAAGTATTGTTCATAGAATTTTTAAACATGGTTTCACTTCAATTTATTTTGGATAGAATCTTTTTTTAAATAGTGTAAGAAAATTTAAAAAAAGAATCCACACAAATTTTAAAAAATCCTATGCACAATAAATAAAATATTATTTTAAAATACATTAAAAAAATAAAATAAAAAAACCCAGTTCACTTACCAGCAGGCTTGCACTCCAAGTCAACCCAGAATGATGTAGATGATAATACAAAGAACTGAGCAAATTGAAATTAGTCAGGGAAATATTTTTCAAAGAAACTTTGCCACCGTTTTTTTCCACACGAGCAGCCCTCCAACCTCCGTGCCCCTCCCCTCCGGAAAATCCAGGAAGTAACACTCGCGACCTCTCTAGCCCGGAGCTCTATGGTACTTGGTCATTTTTTCTTATAAAAGAAAAATGCTTTAAAGTTTTAATATCTTCAATGAAAGTACTGAGACAGAGAGAGAGAGGTTAGACAGAGTGTCTTTTGTCTTGCCCCGGTTAGGATTTCTTAAGCAAATACACTGGGCTTTCAACATGAAGCCAGAAAATAGGGACTTTTTTAAAACGGCCCGGGACATGGGACAAATTGTTATAAAGCGTGACTGTCCCTCTGAAATCGGGATGTCTGGTCACCTTAATCCTAGATCAATCTTGAGAAGATGATCTTAGGTTATGGAAGGTTATTTTTGGCTGTGTTCTGTAAAAGGAGTTGCTCATCTGACAGAGAGAACCTGGTAGAAGACAATATTAGTGGAATTGGGAGTCCTGGGCACTCTGTGAGCTTGGTTATTTTCTTGCAGATGTTTTATTACCAAACAAGGTTATTTACCTGGCTTGGTAATGAAATGGCTGCAAAAACAAAACAGAACAAAACATGGTTCATTACAAAGCTTGGTAATCTAATGTCTGCAAGAAAACAACCAAGTTCAGAGAACACTAGGGGCCCCAGAGAGGACTTAGCAGAATAGTTGGTCTTGCTTCCCGCTCCCTAAAGCAAAACAAAAATTAAAATTGATAATTACTGAATTTTAGAGTAACTTAAAAGTCTGTATAGGAAGAGAGATTGATTCTGATTCTACTGTTATGATTTTTTCAGATTCATAACCATTCCATATTCATTGCTCTCTCAGAATCCAGTTCCCACTTTTTTGACAGCATCACAATTCATTTTATGAAATGTTCGGTTCTGTCATGTTCAACAGCTGTTGATTCTGCAGGGCTTTGTCTTCACAGTTAAGAGTGGTTAAATTGGTACATGTCTTTGCTCAGAACAATAATCTGACTTCATGAAAAGATTTTGAAATTTGCTTTAAGAAGGAAGATTAAATAAAGCATAGAAGCAAACAGTGACCCAGAAAATTGCAACAAAGAACTAGATAATAAGAAATTTTATGCAGATGAAAACTTTTTTCTAATATTATTGTTCAGAAATATATTTTATTTAGCAATAGGATGATCTGGGACATTTCTATAAAACACTGAAATCCATTATTTGAATATGGTGAAGATACATCCAGATGGAATAACTGATAATCAATTTTCATATGATTTTAGAATGGCAAGTTAAATTACAAATTCAATCTTCTGAAATGGACAAAAATCAAAGAAGGGGAAAATGTAAAACAAGAAAAAAATCAGTTAGAAAAAGTATTTCTTTATCAGCTCTGCTTTAACAAGTTGTAGAGCTTGTCAACACAGTACAAATTATGAACAAGTAATAAATGATACTATAAAAAGCATTTAAATTTTCATTTCTAAGTAAAAGTACAAGTTATGCAAATGAAAAGTTTGCAATCAATTCATTTATTTCACATGTAACTGAAATTATTGCCTTTTGGAATTACTTTCTTTTTCATCCTACACCGGTAGCTCATCATATTATATATACATATATTTGTAGTGTTCAGTTTTCTTGATCATTTCTTCTATCAACTTCAGATTACAATTCTTCAAAAATTGTCATTTCTGTATGCTTTTGTATTGGGCATAAAAAGGAATTCATTATTATTTTTGTTTTAAAAAATCCTTCCCTTTCTTGAACATCAATTTCTGCAACATGTCTTCAATCACATAGCCATGCAAACAGATATTGGTGCATGGATCCTCAGCAGACATGAAAAGAGAAGAAAATTGTCAAATCTCCAGATTGCATGCTATACTGGATAGTAGAAGAATTCTCTTAACAACAGGTGAAGATTAAACCAACATATGTATTATTCATGCAAATCATATGGTATTTACATAATTAAGTATGAAATAACTACCTTAACTATGGCCCAAGTACTGGGGTTTATATCAATAATAAATAAATGTTATAACTGTTTAACTGTTTAATAAATTTATAGGCCGCCCAATCCCGAAGGACTCTGGGCGGCTTACAGAAATACACTTCAAAAATAAAAAATTAAAATAGAGAGAATAAAAACAGATTAAAAGATCACTTCATACACTCAATATAGGCGGGGCTGGACCTCATACATGAGGTCAACAGCCCCAGGCCTGCCGGAATAGCCAGGTTTTGGTAGCCTTTTGGAAGGCCGTGAGAGTGGGAAGGGTCCGAATCTCCGGGGGTAGATCGTTCCATAGGGTCGGAGTGGCTACAGAGAAGGCTCTCCCCCGGGGAGTCACCAGACAACATTGTCTGGTCGACGGTACCCAGAGAAGGCCCATCCTGTGTGATCTTATCGGCCGTTGGGAGGTATGCGGCAGAAGAAGGTCTCGCAGATATCTGGGTCCTAGGCCATGTAGGGCTTGAAAGGTAATAACCAGCACCTTGAAACGTGTTCGGAGACCAATAGGGAGCCAGTGCAGCTCACGGAGGATAGGTGGGACATGGGTGTATCTTGGTACACCCAATATCGCTCGCACGGCTGCATTCTGGACCAATTGTAGTCTCCGAACACTCTTCAGGGGCAGCCCCATGTAGAGCGCATTACAGTAGTCAAGTCTTGAGGTGACGAGGGCGTGAGTGACCATCTGAAGTGCCTCCTGATCCAGGTAGGGCCGCAATTGGTGCACCAGGCAAACCTGGGCAAAGGCCCCCCTGGTCACAGCTGACAAGTGATGTTCTAATGTCAGCTGCGGGTCCAGGAGGACACCCAAGTTGCAGACCTTCTCTGAGGGGTATAAGGTTTCACCCCCCAGGCTTAGAGATGGAATATAGAGATAAGAAGACTTCTCACCCAAATACTAAGATGCGAGCAAAGCTACCCAAACCTTTTTTTGACATGATGGACGACTTTGAATTGAGAGATATTTGGCGAGAAAGAAACGCAGAGGAATATGATTTAACTTTCTTCTCTGATAGACATCAATCCCTTTCAAGGATTGATTTTATACTAATCACTAATGATTTGCTTTCTAGGGTCAAGAAGACAAAGATTGCGGCTAGGGTCCTTTCGGATCATAACCCAGTTTGGATGGAATTGGGAAGGGTAGTGCAGGCAAGAAGGTCTTGGAGATTGAATGAAAACTTATTTAGATATGAAAAGTATATTAATGATTGTAAAAAATTGTTATCTGAATATTTTGTTTTGAATATGAATAAGGGTACATCGATGGAATTCATATGGGATGCAAGCAAAGCGTATATGAGAGGAGTGCTGATGAATATAAATAAAACACATAGACATAAACAAGGGCTAAAACGAACAGAATTGGAAGAGGAAATTAAGAGAAAAGAGTTGGAGTTAACAATGAATCCAGGTGATACAAAGGTTAAGGAAGCTATCACCATATTAAAATCTCAATTTGACATGTTGATCTCTGACCAGGTAGCCACTAATTTATTATATGCAAAACACAATACTTTTTCTAATGCAAACAAACCTGGCAGATGGTTAGGTTATCAGACTAGGAAAAAAAGGAAAACTCAAAATATATCTAAACTGATTTACAGAGGGAAGGAGGTGTTTCAACAGGAAGAGATTCAAAAGGCATTTCGGGAATTTTTTACAGAATTGTATAAAGGGGATAAAATTAATGGTTTAGATATAGACAAATATTTAGATAAAGAGAAAATACCCTCAGTTAGAGAAGAGCACAGGCAAAAATTGAATCAACCAATAACCTCGGGGGAAATTTTGCAGGTAATTAAGCAATTAAAGTTAGGGAAAGCACCAGGTACAGATGGTTTGACAGCGGTTTACTATAAAAATTTACAGTTAGAAATGGTAGAACCTCTTAGAGAATTATTTAATAAGATTCAAACGGAAGGTAAAGTGCCTCCATCTTGGAAGACAGCGTTTATATCTTTGATACCCAAAGAAGATCAAGATACTACCAACCAAAAAATTATAGACCTATCTCATTACTTAATGTAGATTATAAAATTTTTACTAAAATTCTAGCAAATAGGTTAATGCTGGTTATTCAACAATTGATACACACGGACCAAACAGGTTTTATACAGGGGAGACAGATGAAAAGTAATGTCAGATTAATTATTAATGCATTCGAATATTTGGGAAAGAACAACCAAATCCCTGCTGCATTTATATTTTTGGATGCTGAGAAGGCCTTTGATCGAGTTAACTGGCAATTTCTGTTGAAGATATTGCAAAAAATGCAGATAGGAGATAATTTTTTACAGTCAATTAAAGCAATATACCAACAGCAAACAGCACAAATCATAGTCAATGGAAGTTTAACAGACTCTTTTCAAATTGGAAAAGGTACAAGACAGGGCTGTCCTTTGTCCCCATTATTGTTTATTATAACTTTGGAAGTATTGTTGAATAAAATACGGGGCTTGGATGGTCTAAAAGGGATCAAGATTAGGCAGCAAGAATAGAGAGTGCGCACTTTTGCGGATGATTTGGTCATAATATTGGAACAACCGCAGGAATCCAGTATGGTTTTAATGAATACGATTAATCAATATGGTCAAGTGTCTGGTTTTAAAATAAATTTAGGAAAAACAAAAATATTAGCTATAAATATGAATACTAAACAAAAGGAAGAACTAGGAGTGATGCTAGGATGTGAGGTAGTTAAAAAAGTCAAATATCTTGGAGTTAACATCTTAACTTCAAATGGGAAACTATATAAGCATAATTATGAACCACTTTGGCATAGTATACAGACAGAGATGAAAAAATGGGAGAAATTGCACTTATCTTTGTTGGGTAGGATAGCGGCAGTGAAAATGAACATCTTACCAAAAATTTTATTTCTCTTCCAAATGTTACCTATACTTTAAAAAGATGCGAATCTTTTAGAATGGCACAAGGGTATCAACAAATTTATATGGGCAGGAAAGAAGCCGAGGGTAAAGATGAAAATAATGCAAGATGTACGCGAGAGAGGAGGCTTGAAACTACCTAACTTAAAACTATATTATGATGCAGTGGAAACTATCTGTAATTAGTGATTGGACTCATTTAACTAATGATAGAATATTGAATATTGAGGGACACGATCTGGTATAGGGTTGGCATGCTTACCTGTTATTCAACAAAAAATTGGACAAGAATTTTAAAAGTCATATTTTAAGAAATGCTTTATTGCGGGTCTGGAAAAAATACCAATATAAATTAAATGACAAGATACCCATGTGGGCAATTCCTAGATACGCAATTGAGAATATGAATATAGCACAAAAACAGGATAGAATTACCTACAGACAGCTTCTTATCTTGGAAAGGGGGGTACTACAATTAAAATCCTTAGAGGTATTAAAAGAGGAGAAGGTAGTTCAAACATGCTTCCAGTATGGGCAATTACAGGCTAGGTGGAAAATAGATCAAAAAATTGGTTTTATTCAAGTTGAGGATAATCTGTTTAAACAAATAAGAGATCAAAGCTTAATGCATATAAAGAGGATATATAATGTATTAATACAGATGGATTCGGAAACAGAATTAGTTAAAGATTGTATGATAAAGTGGGCTCAAAACATTGAAGAACCAATAATGCTGGATACATGGGAAAGAATCTGGGTAAGAAATGTGAAATTTACACAAGCTCAAAACCTGAGAGAAAATTTTTATAAGATGTTCTATAGATGGCATTTATATCCTAAAAAGCTGGCTTCTATGTATCCGAATTTACAGCCTAAATGTTGGAGATGTGGCTCTCTCAATGCTACATATTTTCATATATGGTGGACCTGCCAAAAGGTTAAGGCATTTTGGATAAAAATATGGTGGATTATGCAAAATATCTTTAAAAGAAGGATAAAGTTTACTCCTCAGTTATTTTTACTAGGTATAAGTATTGACTTTACAGTGGTAGAGACTAACTTGATTCTGCAGCTAATAACGGCAGCAAGACTGTTGGTGGCGCAATACTGGAAGAAGGAAGACTTGCCTACAATTCAAGAATGGACATTGAAAGTTACAAACTTAGCCGAGATGGCTAAAATATCGGCATATCTTAAAGATCACTCAAATGAGAGATATAAACGAGACTGGAAAAAATGGATTGACTATATACAAAATAAATACGGGACCAAGAAATTCCAGTTAGCCTATGCTTAAGATCAGAAATGATTTAAATTGTTTAAAGTTAGCTCAGCAAGAAGAAGCTAAGATCAATGTAGAGATGTCATTAATTTCTTTATTTCTTTTTTCTCAATAGATTTTAGACTGTGTTTGTTAAAAATCCATACCGTGTACAGGTTCTGGGAAGTCGGGGGGGGGAGCAGGAGGGGGTTGGGGGAAGGGTGGAGGGAGGGAGGGGTATACATTAGGCTAGCAAGAATTTGGTGGTGAACTAGAACTATTTTGACACACAAAATAATTGTACTCCGATGTCTCACTGATTGAGGCATGATAAAATGTTTGTTTTAAAAGAAAATAAAACTTTTGAAACATGAAAAATAATTATACCCAACAAAAATAACTGAGGAGTAAACTTTATCCTTTTTTAAAGAATATTTTGCATAATCCACCATATTTTTATCCAAAATGCCTTAACCTTTTGGCAAGTCCACCATATATGGAAATATGTTGCATCGAGAGAACCACATCTCCAACATTTGGGTTGTAAATTCAAATAAATAGAAGCCAACTTTTTAGGATCTAAATGCCATCTATAGAACAACCTGTAAAAATTTTCTCTCAGGTTTTGGGCTTGTGTAAATTTCACATTTCTTACCCAAATTCTTTCCCATGTATCCAACATTATTGGTTCTTCAATATTTTGAGCCCACTTTATCATACAATCTTTAACTAATTCTGTTTCGGAATCCATCTGTACTAATACATTGTATATCTTCTTTATATGCTTTAAACTTTGATCTCTTATTTGTTTAAATAGATTATCCTCAACTTGCGTAAAACCAATTTTTTGATCTGTTTTCCACCTGGCCTGTAACTGCCCATACTGGAACCATGTTTGAATTACCTTTTCCTCTTTTAATACATCTAAGGGTTTTAGTTGTAATACACCCCTTTCTAGGGTAAGAAGCTGTCTATAGGTAATTCTATCCTGTTTTTGTGCTATGTTCATATTTTCTATTGCATGTCTAGGAGTTGCCCACATGGGTATCTTGTCATTTAATTTGTATTGGTATTTTTTCCAAACCTGCAATAAAGCATTCCTTAAAATATGACTTTTAAAATTTTTGTCCACTTTTTTGTTGTATAACAGGTAAGCATGCCATCCATATACCAAATTATGTCCCTCGATATTAAGTATCCTATCATTAGTTAAATCAATCCAATCACTGATTACAGATAATACTACTGCATCATAATATAATTTTAGGTTGGGTAATTACAAACCTCCCCTCTCACGCACATCTTGCATTATTTTTAACTTTACTCTCGGCTTCTTTCCTGCCCATACAAATTTATTAATACCTTTCTGCCATTCTAGCAGATTCACGTCTTTTTTAAGTATAGGTAACATTTGGAAAAGAAATAAAAATGTGGGTAAGATATTCATTTTCACTGCTGCTATTCTTCCCAACAAAGATAACTGCAACTTGTCCCATTTTTTCATCTCTGTCTGTATACTAATAATTCATAATTATACTTATATAATTTCCCATTTGAGGTTGAAATGTTAACTCCCAGATATTTGACCTTTTTAACTGTTTCACATCCTATCATTCCTCCTAGTTCTTCCTTTTGTTTAGTATTTATATTTATAGCTAGTATTTTTGTTTTCCCTAAATTTATTTTAAAACCAGACACTTGACCATATTGGTTAATCGTATTCATTAAGATCATACTAGATTCCTGCGGTTGATCCAATATTATAACCAAGTCATCCGCAAAAGCACGCACTCTGTATTCTTGCTGCCTAATCTTAACTCCCTTTAGACCGTCCAAACCCCGTATTTTGTTCAGCAGTACTTCCAAAGTTATAATAAACAATAGTGGAGACAGGGGACAACCCTGTCTTGTACCTTTTCCAATTTGAAAAGAGTCTGTTAAACTTCCATTGACTATAATTTGAGCCATTTGCTGTTGATATATTGCTTTGATTGATTGTAAAACACTTTCTCCTATTTGCATTTTTTGCAGTGTTTTCAACAGGAATTGCCAGTTAACTCGATCAAAGGCTTTCTCAGCATCCAAAAATATGAACATGGCAGGACTTTGATTGTTCTTTCCCAAGTATTCTGGTGCATTACTAATTAATCCTACATTACTTTTCATTTGTCTCCCTTGAATAAAGCCTGTTTGATCACTGTGTATCAATTGTTGAATAACCAACATTAACCTATTTGCTAGTATTTTAGTAAAGATTTTATAATCTACATTAAGTAATGAGATAGGTCTATAGTTTTTTGGTTGAGTAATATCTTGGTCTTCTTTGGGTATCAGGGATATAAAAGCTGTCTTCCAAGATGGGGGCACCTTACCTTTCGTTTGAGTCTTATTAAATGGTTCCTTAAGAGGTTTTACCATTTCTAACTGTAGATTTTTATAGTAAGCCGCTGTCAAGCCATCTGTGCCTGGTGCCTTCCCTGCCTTTAACTGCTTAATTACCTGTAGAATTTCCCTTGAAGTTATTGGTTGATTCAATTTTTGCCTGTGCTCTTCTTTAACTATGGGTATTTTCTCTTTGTCTAGGTATCTCTCTATATCTAGGCCGTTAATTTTATCACCCTTATACAACTCTGTAAAAAATTCCTGGAAGGCCTTTTGAATCTCATCCTGTTGGAACACTTCCTTCCCTCTATAAAGCAATTTAGTTATGTTTCGAGAGTTTTGTTTTTTCCTAATCTGATATGCTAACCATCTGCCAGATTTATTTGCATTGCAAAAGGTATTGTGTTTTGCGTATAACAAACTAGTAGCTACCTGATCTGAGATCAACATGTTAAATTGGGCCTTTAATATAGTAATTGCTTCTTTAATCTTTGTATCTCCTAGGTTTAAAGTTAACTCTAGCTCTTTCCTCCTGATTTCATCTTCCAGTTCTGTTCGTTTTACCCCTTGTTTATGTCTATGTAAGCTATTTATATTTATCAAAACTCCTCTCATATACGCTTTACTTGCATCCCATACAATTTCCATAGGTGTACCCTTATTCATATTAAAAACAAAGTATTCTGTTAACAATTTTTTACAATCATTAATATACTTTTCATATCTAAATAAATTTTCATTCAATCTCCAAGACCTTCTTGCTTGTGCCACCCCTCCCAACTCCATCCAAACTGGGTTATGATCTGAAAAAACTCTAGCTGGGATCTTTGTCTTCTTCACCCTGGAAAGCAAATCATTAGTAATTAATATAAAATCGATCCTAGAAAAAGACTGATATCTATCAGAGAAGAAGGTAAAGTCATATTCTTCTGCATTTCTTTCTTGCCAAATATCTCTCAATTCAAAGTCATCCATCATATTGAAAAAGGATTTAGGTAACTTTGCTCGCATCTGAGTGTTTGGGTGAGAAACTTTCTTATCTTTCTTAGTATCTATAACACCATTCCAGTCGCCCAGTAGTATGCAAGACTATAATCCTACTGTACTAATTTAGCATGAAGTTTTCTATAAAATCCATCTTGTTGTTGATTAGGAGCATATATTCCCAATATCAATGTCCTTTTCCCTTCTAATACCAAATCTAATGCGATGTATCTTCCATGGGGATCTGCTTTGATTAGTTCAGCTTTCATGTCTTTTCTTAAGTATATAACTATACCATTTTTCTTTTCCGTAGCAGAAGCTTTAAAATGTTGACCAAGTCTTGTATTAATCAAATATTTTTGATCAGTTGATCTAATATGAGTTTCTTGCAAGCAAATTATATCATTCTTGAACTATTTAAGATAATGGAATATTTTCTTTCTCTTCTGTGGAGAGTTCAATCCGTTGATGTTCCATGTTAGAAGCTTAGTTGTCATCTTTGGTTTCCTGAAGCTTTTTTTAGAGCCTCCTGGATAACCTGAAGTTTAACTTTTGGCCTGGCTCCTCCCACTGCTTCTAGACTGGTTACTATTGCTTCTTGACCGATGGCAGGTGATTGTTGGAGTTGTTGCATTTTGGATTGTTGCTCCATTCGTCTGGTAGTCATACGGTTTGGTCTTTGTTCCATAGCTCCTTGTGCTTCTAAGAGAGAGAGCTGATCCATCTTATCTGGTAATTGTGTAGTTTGCTGTCTATCTTGTTCTTCTTGTGCTCTTTCTCTAGGTCCAAATGGTGCGGGCTGCCCAGCCTTCAAAATATTATGGTAAAAATCTCGACCCTTCCATACTGAATTAAGACGGTATCTTTGCCTCTCGAATGTGAGTGCTAGGCCAAATGGTGCGTCCCATCTGAACTGTATCTGGCGATTTCTAAGCTCTTCAACTAAAAAAGCATAGTCTTTCCTGGATCTTAGCATTTGAGGTGGTATCTCTTTCAAAACAGTCAGTTCCTGACCCCCAATTTGAAGCTTAGTTTTATAGGACTCATGTAATATCATATTCCTAATTTCTCTTGTAGTAAAATATATCACAATGTCCCGTAGAAGCTGCTTCTGCTTCGCCAGCCAAGAATTAACGCGATAAGCTTTATCAATTTGCCAATCAAAGTTACCCCCTGGTCTTCCCATCAGGCTATCAAACGCTTCTGAAAGAATCTGTTTCAAGTTTTCCTGCTTGTCTTCACGCAAGCCCCTTACTCTTAATGCCAGTTCCATTTGTCTATACTGTATCATAATAATATCTTTTTCAGCATTTTCAACTTTTTGTTGCACCACTTCTGTTTTCGATACCAAATTAATATTGGCATCATTAAGATCCTCCAGTCTGTCTTCAATTCCGGAAACATGTTCTGTCAATAAACTTACAATCCCCAACATATCATCTCTAATTTTGGAAACCCGGGTCTCAAGTTTATCAGACAACTCCTTATGCGCCACGGATATCTCTTCTTTGAGCCCTTCTTTGAGTTCTTTGAATTTTGATTCCAATTTTGATTCCACCGTAGTTGCCTGAGTAGTAAAAGCCTCAGACAGCTCCTTCAGGAAGAATTCTTTCGTTAGTGGGTCACCTATAGGGGGCGTAGGAGGCAGAGACTGCAGTTTTGTGCCAGGTGTGGGCAATGTGCCAGAGCCTCTAGGAGCCGGGGGGGCATCCTTAAAGTAAGATTTGGCTTAGAGGCCATTCCAAGTTTCTTCTTCAACCAATTAATAAAACTCTGCTGGCCAATTATGCAGCTGTGAAGTGAAGTGATAAATCACCCCTTTCCCTTGAAGTTTTAAAATTCCGTAGAAGTTCAAAACATAAACAGTGTTACGAAGCAGCTCAGAGAGCTCTGCGCCATTTTAACTGTCTCTTTAATAGCTAAGTTATCGGAAGAAGGTCTTGTAAAATGAAGCTAAGATTTAAACAAACAATTAGGGGCTCACGTATACCAGTCCTGCTCGCCTTGGATTCAATAAATCAAGTTTTGTTCTGAGGAAGAGAGAGCTTGCTTCGCGCTGCAAATCGCAGCTGGAATTCCCGGCACGGAGACAATTCTGCCCTCAGCTGGCCTTCCTTCCCTCCCAGACACAAACTGTGAGGATCAGATGGCACTTTGCTCAGCAAAAACGGCTCACCTTATCTCCTTTGCCTGAAGAATAAGGTAAACAAACTGCCAGACATCTGATGGATGATCATCCGGCAGATAATGCAACCAGGAATTTGGGAGCAGCTATAATGAGCTGCTTCCATCAGCAAGTCCCTCTCCGGAAGCCTGACTTCCAGGGCTTTTGTCAATACTTTAAGCGTATGTTTGAGGATCCCATTAAGGGGGAAAAAGCAACCAGACGTCTTAAGTCACTGCAGCAGGGGAGTGGTTCATTGCAAGACTATGTGAGTGAATTCAGGCTGCGTAGCCAGGATTCAGCGTGGAATGAACCAGCTCTGATGGACACTTTCCAAGACGGGTTGTCTGATGCCTTGCAAGATGAACTGGCGAGGGTGGACAGGCCACCGACGTTCGATGCGTTGGTCCACTTGTGCCTCCAGATAGATGCCCGGCTGCAGAGGCGGAGTCCTTGCCGTGCATTCCAGGAGACCACTAGTGTGCCGGTTCAGCAAGAGACTGCAGTGGAATGGGAGGAGCTCATGGAGTTGGGTGATGTCAGACCTTTAGTCTCTCGGGACTAGGGCGGCATACAAATTGAATAAACTACATACAGAGATGGACAGACAAAATACTGAGGGGTTGTGTTTCTACTGTGGGGATCCTGGACACCTGGCGGGGAGTTGCCCCAAGAAGAATAGAAGGGTTGCACAGACTGCGGCCGTCCTTCAGCAACGAACTATCATGTCAGATAACCAGCACGTTTGTGCGGCTTTGATACCCTGCTCGCACAATGCAGCATGCATTCGTGGAGTGTGGAATCCAAGGGCGGATGCCCTGCCTAGGAAATCGGAGAACTCTGACCCTGCGGACTCGCTTCCCCCCTGGACTGTTCTACCCGTCGCATCCTGCACTGCAGTTTATCATCCTGTGAGCATACAGTCTCTGATACGGGATGCGCAGTGGGGTGATGAATGGGTGGAGCGATGAAAGGCCGGCTTCCCCATGGACTTTGGAGGGGGATCTTTTGAAGTATCGGGGCCAGCTCTATGTTCCCGCAGGGCCCATCCATAGACGGGTGCTCTCTCAGGTTCATGGCACTTCTGCAGCGAGACATTGGGGTTTTTTCCAGACATTGCACTTGGTATTCCGTAAGTTTTGGTGGCCCCGCTTAAGAAATGACATGCGGAAGTGCGTGGAGTCGTGTGTCCAGTGCCAATCGGCCAGGTCTACGAGGAGGGCTTCACCACGATTACAGCCCTTGCCGACCCCGGTCCCCGCAGCACAGGACTTCATTTCTAGGATCCCAGCGGGGCACCAGTGTCTTGGACTGTGGTCCATGGAGGCCGTCACCCACCCTTCTGGGCCGCATCCTGAGCGTTGGAACTGGGGGACGGGCCCTGTGGTGGGGGATAGTGTTGTGGGCCGGCAGGAGTTGTTGGAGCTGCTGCCAGACTCCGACGGCGAGAGGTCTTATGATTTGGCCTTGGAGGAGGTGGAGGACCCTGGACAGGGTGTTGTGGCCTGGCAGGAGCTGTTAGAGCTGCCGCCAGAATCCGACAGTACGGGGGCTGGTGGGTTGGCCTTGGAGAAGGTGGAGGACCCTGGATGGGGTGTCGACACCACGCAGGGCGGGAAGAGACGTGGTGGCCACCGGATACCAGGGGAGCATTGGATCAAGGGGAATGTTCCTGAAGGTATTGGGGAGTTATATAAGGAGGCACACATGCTGAGGGTTACTCAGCGTAAGGAACAAATTAGGAAACACAGGAGATGATTGCGAGCCTATCATACGGACAATCCATCACGACCGCATCCGGACCGTCAGATCTGGGGGAAGGACCCTGGGGTGAGGGATAGTGTTGTGGCTCAGTAGGAGCCTTTGGAGCTGCTATCAGACTCTGACATAGAAACCTCCTGTGAGTGGTTTCAGGATGCTCACAGGAGAGGATAACGAGCAGCTGTGGCTCGTTAAGGATCTCCTCCTGCAGATAAAAGACTGATGGTGCCACGCCCTAGTGGCTGAAGTCAATGTTCGTTCATTCGTTCCATTCCATTCCATTCCTGTTCTAGTCAAGGTTCCCCGTTCGTGTTCATGATTCAGAGAAACCAACTTGGAGAAGTGGTTTGCTGTAAGAGTTTGTTTTTGCATTTGCTGTTTAACTTTTTGCCAGAGAATTTATCTGTGTTTATTTTGGGCTTGCAGCCAGCAAAAGCTGGGACTGATAAAAATATTTCCTTTGAAGTTCTGTTTGGCTGTACTTTTTGAATGGGCAAGGTGGGGGTCAGATCACAAACCAATGCAGATTCTGTCTTTAACACCACTAATTTCAATAATCTTGAGAATGGCTGTCATAGAAGAATATTGAAACCATGTCAATTTTTGAACAGATGCCAGTCTAACTTCATAATTTCAATCTAATTTATCCATACATCAGTATTTGTCCTAGATTACCACAGTCAAATGGCTGCTCATTCTTCAATAACTAAGCAGCAATTTAATTGATTAATTAGTTTGTATCCATGGTGAAGTGAAAAAACAAACAAAGCAATAAACTATGAGACCATCCATATTCTCAATGCCTATAATTATGATGCCATACCTACAGCTTTTATACACTCTTGAGATGGGATCTTGAGAAAACATTGTCTCATAATAAATTACATAGCATGTTGTTATTTGGGTGCAAAGTTTTTATTGCATAGTAAATTTGCTGAAAGATATACAGTGTAGAATGCTGACTCTGCACCCATCACTTATGCAGAAGCAACAATTTCTCAAAATCTATTGAGTTTCCAACAATAAAGGTCACCTCTGCTGGAGTAAAAAAAAACAACCTCATTCAGATTGTTAAGTTAAGCGTCAGTTTGACCTTTTGAGTCTGTCAGATGTATTGAGGTAGAAGGAATCTCTTGGGTCATGTTGTCATCTATCTTGCATTACAAGGATCCAGATATAAAAATTTGTCTCCATCAGAGAGATCATTTAGTTTTCTAATGCTTATATATTAAAGTGATTTCATAATGTCCCATGGCACATGGTTGCCTCACATGATTTTTCTTAATTTTTGTTCTTCCTCTTTTATTGCATTGGCAGTTTAGTCTGGATGTTTAGGTATTGCAGGTTTTTAAAAATCACCTTACATATGCATAGGAAAAAAATAATGTTCAAAATTCTGGTTTTACTCTCTAAACTCTTTTCAAATCCTCAGATTCCCAAAAGCTTTTAAATACAAATGAATATTTAATTAATTAATCATTAAATTTATATGCCACCCACATCCCTGATAGGGTAACTTTGGGCAGCTTACATAACATTAAATGATAAATAGAAAAGCAATTGAAGTTTTAAAACTATGTACATTAAAACTTTAAACCTATGCAAAGAAACCCCCCAAAATGAAAACAAAACAGAAACAAGGAGACAGACAGCACATAAATAAGGTCTTCTTAGCCTGTCAATCATCTCCAGCGGTAGGCAAAACCAAATTTTAATACCCTTCTTAAAGGCCAAAAGGGTGAGCAACACCATATAGAATTAAAGATGAAAAACAACTTACTTACTTACTTACTTACTTACTTACTTACTTACTTACTTACTAAACTAACAAAAACAAAGTTGCAACTTACCAGGTTGAAAAGGCTACCCAATCAAGAAATATGACTCTGGGAGACTTATTACTTGACTGCCCTAGAATAAATCTCAAATGATTTATTTTTAAGGTAGGCCAGGTTAATAGATTAGTAAATTCATTTCATCCCATTTCCTCATGAGCTTGGAACATTTTTTATAACTCTTCTCTCCCCCTCCCTCCTTTTTCATTTTTATAGACACTTCTTTCTCTCTTTTTCAGTTGAAAACCTTGTTATAAATAAGCTGGAAAAATGCATTCTGATTGGCATATTACTTTGGGAAGTGCAAGCTCTGTTTTTGTTAAATGTAAATAAAAGGAATTTTTTATGGAAGGTCACCTGTTTAAATCAGACTTTTCTGGATGTAAAAAAAATCAACTAGCAGATAAAGAAAAAGATAGAGTTCCACTTTCCGA
Organism: Thamnophis sirtalis; assembly: GCF_051295495.1. Classification (NCBI taxonomy): domain Eukaryota; kingdom Metazoa; phylum Chordata; class Lepidosauria; order Squamata; family Natricidae; genus Thamnophis; species Thamnophis sirtalis. The sequence continues at coordinate 49,593,820 of NW_028261391.1, forward strand.
TGTGCTGGTTTCTAGTTGCTGGTATGGCAACATTTAGACATGAAATGCCTGAAATGCCATGATCCAGTGGTGGGTTTCAAAAATTTTTGGAACCTCTTCTGTAGGTGTGGCCTGCTTTCCGGGTCCACTGGTAAAACCTCTTCTAACCAGTTCGGTAGATTTGACGAACCAGTTCTACCGAATAGGTGCGAACTGGTAGGAACCCACCTCTGCCATGATCTTTTCTATCATTCAAGCTCCGCATCAAACTCTGTATTAAATTGCTGACTTGGTTTGGTTATAGACCATAAAGGCTAGAAGGGAACTCTGGAAATCAAAGGCCAAAATCTGTTTCTCTGCCTTATCCCCTGATGGTGTAACAATCTTTTTATGCGATTGCATTATGGTATTGTGTTATTTTTGGATGCATTGCAATGAACAATATAAGGAGATTTGAGATCACCCAGGGGTAATCCTTGGAACATGCTAGTTTATCAACTGTGATGTTCACTGGCAATGGTTTTTCAGTACAATAGCAGTTGCTAGCTCACTTGTCAGATCTTATTAGCTTTGAATGGATCTGGCCTTTATACTTTTCATTTAGTTCACTTAGCTACCACTCTGCTGCCTTGATTTCTTGAAAGGGTTTGAAACTAGTGACGGAAAGAAGTTGCCAACTCAAATCCGTATTTGCAAAACAAGCTGGGCATTAATCTCATTGTGCAAGTTTAATCTCTTGCTGCTCCTGATGGTGAGGAGGGATATTTATTTGATGGTGTGGATAACAATGTCCATTAAATTGGGGGAGGGGGTGTTGCTAAGGAGGAAGAGTTTAAAGAAAAACTGACAATGTAGTACAGCAAATTGGGGCATAGATCAAATGATGTGGATATCTTCTGTTTGCATTCCTGAGTAAGGTGAAGACAGTCAGGATTTGTATGCTTTCATGTATGCTATAATAGAGTCAAGGCTGATAGCACTTATGATTATTATATAATCCATAATTGAATGGGACATAATGAACTGGGAAAAACAGGTAAATGCCATGAAGTGTGGGAAACTGACTGATGCGTGGAAACAGAAAAAGCTGGAAAGCTTGAAGTGGATCAGAGGAAAGCTGGAAAGCTTGAAGTGGATCAGAGGAAATCAAACTTTCAGTTAGACTCGGCATCAGTAAGGAAGGAAGCTGAAGGAAGCAGTTCTGTAAAGGAACATTGCATTTTTTGCCTACAAGATTGAAGCAACTACCTGGCTTCATTTTGGCCATTTTTTTTTTGCCCTTCTGCACAGGCCCTGCTTGTGCATAGAAGCCACTTGCCTCAAAGTAATCCAGATCATCCAGGCAGATTTTCCTGTATCAATAAGGTGACCAGACGTCCTGCATTTGGCGGGACAGGCACACTTTGTCATAATTTTTCCCGCATCCCGGGCCGTTCCCAAAAGATCCCGCTTTTTAATTTTGGCGCCTTCTTCGATCACTTGCTCCCCCGCCCATCCGCTGCCGCTCGCATGGGTGGGGTAGTGGAGCGAGTGAGCGGGCGGATGGGCGGGGGAGCGAGCTCGCCTTTCCAGCCCCACTTCCGGACAAGCCGTGGGAAAGTCTCCGCCTCTCCAAAAGAGCCACCTGTGTGTGTGGCCCTTGGTGGGGTCTGGAAGCAGCGCCTCTCTGCCAAAGCATCCATCGTGCACTTCGGGGGCCAGCAGGCGAGGCAAGCGCAGTGGCAGGAGACTCCTCCATGGGACCCCTTCCGGCTCTGTCCGCTTCCCAGCCTGTCCTGGCTCTCCTGACTCCCGGGGCCGCCGCTTCTCCGAACTCACCCAGAGTAAGTGACGGGCGGGGTAGCATAGCGAGTGAGCAGGCGGATGGGGTGGCCACCACCGGCTGCACTGCAGCTGACTCGCCCCGGGTGGGCTGGGAGGCTTTGGGCGTCCGGGCGGGAAGAGCCGCGAGTGGATGGTGGTGGGATCGCCACCCAAGAACCGCCAGAAGCCTTCCTGCCCAACACCTACTCTCCCCGGACTTGTTTTGATGAGTGCGGGGCGACTGACAGTAGTTTGCCCTGGCCGCGCCCGCTCAAACTATTGTCAGTCGCCCCCTGTTATAATCTGGCCACCTTAGGCAGGCAGCTTCTGCCTCGGACCAGAAAAACTGCAACAGCAGCAACATCAAACAGCCTTCGCCACTGCAAGCGTCGGGGGAGGGGGAGGGATGGCATTTACCGCCCACCTTCCCACAGGAAAGAGCATATAGGATTCCTACCAACGCCCCCCTCCCCCCGGAGTTTTATCGCCCCAACTTCTTCCACTTCTTTTCGGCACGGGGGTTGGCGAGCCTTGGAAGGAGGAGATCGCGTCAATTCGGGGACGGGCATCGTCGGCCAGCCGCTTTTCTTTGCCACATTTTTGCAAGCCTCAGCTTTTAAGTCTGGAGATTCTCAGACGGCCCTGAGCTTTGTGTGGTACATGCACCACTTTCGTGCACTTAAAAGAAAGTGGGGTTTCCTTCCCGGGTGTATGCCTGCCGCCGCTTTTCCCACCTCTGTAGGTTCATGGCTTGGCTCCCGCTTTCAACGACCGAACGGAGAAGCGAAGAGGCAGGAGAGACAAAGCGGGAGCCAAGCCGGGTCATTCCTTCCAAGAGGCAAGTTTCCCATCGAATGACTCGCTGCCCTAGACCCTCTGCCTGACTGCAGAGGGTCTGCCAGAATGCCAGTAAGAGTGTTGGGCTGAAGGAAGGAGGGATACACACACTCGCGTTCTCCCCCTCCCTCCCTCCCCCCCTCTCTCAAATGGCAAATCTGAGCAGCCGCTGCTGGGAGCCCGTCCCATGCCTTCTTCCAACCACCGCATCCCGTCTCTTAGCTATTTTCTGCCGTGTGATTGCTGTCTCCAGGCTCTCCTCTCCTATTATCGTGGAAGGTGTTTCATTTTTTTTGGGGGGGGCCAAGCCTTTCTCCATTCAACAGATCCAATATACAGAGTTTTATTTTTTGGCCCTAAAAATATTGTCACTGAGGATGACAGAAATTTCTTCATCACTGCTATTGGCCTCAAGTAGCAAATAATTAAACATGGTTTTTAGTGTACTTAGTTAGCCATCTGCTTTTTAACATTACATGGTATCAGTTTCAAGAATGCATGCATTCCTGAAAACTTGTAACAAACTTGTTGAAGGGCCTATGAAATATTTTCTAGTTTAATGTAGAATAAGTATTCTTAATAAAAGAAAAAGTCATTTTTATTTAATCAATTGCATTCCTTTTTATAATGACATTAATTAACTAAACTGGAAATAAATCTATGTTTTGCTAGAGTTTTAAAATTAAAAAACCTTACATTTTGTTGCTATTATTTTAATCAGAGTTTTGCCAAGTGAAATTATATAATGGTTCCTCATGTCTCTGTAATTTTCTAAATCTCATCCAGAAGTACCACAGAATCTGGCATTTTCAGCAGAATGATGCTGATGCTAATAAAACATCCTGATTTTTGGTGAAAGGATGGAAAGAGGAAGGAAGGAGGAAGAGAGATCTAAAGAACAGAAAGACAGAAGGTAGATAGGCAAGAGGAAGGAAGGAAGGAAGGAAGGAAGGAAGGAAGGAAGGAGAAAGAATGGAAAGGAAGGAAGGCTAGAAGGAAGAAAGAGGGAGGGAGGGAGGGAAGGAAGGAAGGTGAAAGGAGGAAGGAAGGGGTACTTCCACTTGTAGGCCTGGGACTGAATGCAGGAGGAGTCTCTCCATAGAATCAGCTGCTCCTCTGATCATGGTCTATGAAAATGTTACTGCCTGCCTGATGCAAATTTAGACAGATGGTGCTTTGGGTTGCCCCTCAAATCCCCCCTTTACTCCTCCCCCTGTAGAATTCAGTCCCCTGAGTTTTGCCTTTGAGGGGCATGTGTGGTTATGGCGGATGGCAGAGTCACTGGAGGTTGAGAGGGGATTGGGGGCTTTTGTCCGCCTGTGGAGTTCTCCCCATGGACAGGATGGGATGTTGGCATGAAAGGTATCCGGGCAAAATCTCACCTGTTCCAAGTAAAGTTGCCTTTTGCAATTGGCTACCGGTAATCCTCGACTTACGACCAGGATTGATCCCCCAATTTCTGTTGCTAAGGGAGACGTTTGTTAAATGATTTTTGCCTCATTTAGCGACCTTTTATTGCCACGTTAAGTGAATCATGGTGGTTGTTAAGTCAGGAACATGGCTGTTTAGTGACCAAAGTTACAATGGCATAGAAAAAAGTGACTGATGACCATTTTTCACACTTAGCGACCATTTTCACACTTAGCGACTGTTGCAGCATCCTCATGGTCACGCGATCAAAATTTTGATGTTTGGCAAAAGATTCATATTTATGATGGTTTCAGTGTCCTGGGGTCATGTAATTGCTTTTTGTGACCTTTTGACAAAGTCAAATGGGGAAACCAGATTCACTTATGTTACTAACTTATCAGCTGCAGTTATTCACTTAAGAACTGTGGCAAGAAAGGTGGTATAATGGGCTTAGTGACCAAAGTTACAATGGCATTGAAAAAAGTGACTGTTGACCATTTTTCACACTTAGCGACCATTTTCACAATTAGCGACCGTTGCAGCATTCTCATGGTCAAGAGATCAAAATTTTGATGTTTGCCAATAGTTACAATTTATATTTGTAAATTGTAGTTATGTTGAAATAAAAAAAAATTACAATACTATTTTTGCGTTGTATGAAAAATTTTGTTGCTCCGTATAAAATTTTTAATCAAGCCCCCCCCCCCCACACAAGTCAAAGGTGTCCCTCTTTACCAATCTGAAAATCTGGTCACCTTATGTATCAACAAGGCATGTTGCCTGTGACTTTCAGGATTGAAATGGATCACACAATCATCAGCACTTGACTGTTGCTGAGCCAGATTTTGCTTGCTTTGCATAGGCCAGAATCGAACCCCAATACTGATGCAATATCATTTATTTTGCATTGACCTGCAATTTCATAGAATTACTACATCAGCTGAAGGCTTTACTTTTTTTCTGGCAGGCATGTGAGCAATATCCTAAAAACTGCTGCATGTGTGTTGGAGTGGAGAGGAAAGCAGGGGTGAAATCCACTTACTTTTGCTACTGGTTCGGTAGCAATGAGAGTGTGTGCACCTCTATGCATGCACAGGACCTCCCTTGCATGTACAGAGCATCAAAAACAGACCTGATGATGTGAGGGTGGGAGAGCCTGTTACCGAGCACCTGCAACATAAGCAAACAGCGGCGGTGGGGAGAATCCCCTGTGCCATACAATTTAGATTAGCTAGAAAGCAGGAAATACTGCTTTCTGGCTAATATAAATCGTGCATCACAGCTGATTGTTGGAAAAACTGATTCACCCAAATTGGTGAAGTGGCGAGGTGGCGCAGTGGTTAGGGTGCAGTACTGCAGCCACTTCAGCTGACTGTTATCTGCAGTTCAGCGGTTCTAATCTCACCGGTTCAAGGTTGACTCAGCCTTCCATCCTTCCGAGGTGGGTGAAATGAGGACCCGGATTGTTGGGGGCGATATGCTAACTCTGTAAACCGCTTAGAGAGGGCTGAAAGCCCTATGAAGCGGTATATAAGTCTAACTGCTATTGCTATTGCTATTTTTTTTTAAATTACCAGTTCAGGAGAACCAGTAGCATTTTTACTACCGGTTCGGGCAAACATGTAAGAACCGGTAACATTTCACCCCTGGAAGAAAAGAACAGAACTCTTTCCATTCTCTGCTATAATAATCTGAGAATGAGTCTCAGTTTTAGTCCTAGTTGCCCTATCTTACTTGCCAAGAATATGGATTAATAATGTATGTTTTGCCCTTAGAAAAGGAAAGTTAATGCTAGACTTTGTAATAGCAATTAAATCCATATCAGTATTTAGGTTTACGTATTTATTTATTTTTAAAAAAACTACAATAGGGAAAACAAAACTGTAATTGTTCCAAAGTTATGAATTCTATTTCCTTTAATTTCTTATTGATGCTAACATTTTGCAATATTGAAATCCTGCATGATCGTTTGGGAATAAGGTATACAAAGAGCATTATCTGAGTGAATATTAGTTTTTTCCAGAATTAGACAGAAGGAATGTACTTTAGCAAAATATATCAAAGAGTTGACGGAACTGATTAAATTCACCAGTGCCCCCTGTGGTAGAAACAGTGACGTGCAGTGAGCTTCATGGCCAGTGAGGCAAGCGCAAAAGCCCCGCCGAAGCCCCGGCGCCACGTCCGCCATAAACCGGGACCCTCACCGGCCATGAAGCTCACCACACGTCACTGACTATAACCACCCTTGGCAGGACCTCCTGCCCCCCTCCCTCCACCCAGGACCTCCCCCCCATGTCCCTCCACAAGCCCCCACCCCACCCCACCCCCCCAGGTGCCCCTCCCCTCCTCCTGGCCCCGAAGCCCCCCACCCTCCTGTGGGGAGCGCTCGCCTGCTGCCAGGGCTGGGGGGCCACCGCTGCCTCCCTCCGCGCCTGCCTCCTTGGCCGCCGCGCCCATGTGGAGCCACCGAGGCAGCGCCGAATGAATGCCGATCGAGCTACACCAGCCAGAGGAGTGCTGAGCCGCCGATGGGCGGAGGCGACGGGCTCCTGAGTGCGTGCAGAGCGCCTTTGGGATCGCCGGGGAAGAAGTTGGGGAGCAAGGGTCGCCTGGACCTCGCAGCTTCCGCACAATCGCTCCCACAGCATCTCCTACTGCTTGGGGACTCTAGCAAAGGAGGAATACAATCAGCATTTTAGAGTGTGGGCAGGGCTCGGCCGCCATTCAGCGAAACATGTTTCGCTGAATGGCGGCCGAGCTCTAAAGTGCCAGCATGCCTTTAAATGCCAGCTTGCCTTCCGTGCCCCTTTCATTTTCAGGCAGAGACGCCCGCGCAACTTGATTTATAAAGATGGATCTCCCGAAGGCGAGTCAGAACTAGCTTGGCTTTTTGTTGCCCGGGAGCCACGAGAAGACGGCCTTGTCTTTCGCTTCTCTTGTCTCCAAGCGCTCTAGCAAACGCCTCGGTCCACGGATGCCCCACGCCCCACTCGGCTTCTCAATCAGCTCTACTCATGGCCCGAGCGCCCTCTCCGTTCTGCTCCGCGTCTCCTTCAATACAGCAGGCTCGCCATTTCGGGAAGCAAAAGTGTTGTTACACGCAGTTGTTGGAAAATGACATTAAGCCTGATTAAGCCCTTTCCTCCCCCCGCCACCACTGTGTCCAATAGGCCAGGCATCTCGCGTTTATGGCAGACATAAACGCGAGATGCCTGGCCTGTTGGGACACAGTGGTGAGAATGTCCCTGCCGCCTCCGCGCTCTGCCGCCTTGCCCCCCCGCCTCCTCCGACCCCACCACTGTGAAGAAAGAAACGCACACACATACACACACACACACACAAATTCCTCACAATAAAATATTAAATTACAATAAATTTGAATCTCCCCCTCCCTCCATCCGATCCACATATCTTTTCCAGCTGTGGAAACTCTGTCAACTCTCCTCTTGTCAGCCCAACGTAAGCATGCTCAATGTAAGCGTGCTCATAAGGCATGATTCGCTGCTCCCAGATCAGGAGGTGGGAGAATCAGTGCCTCCTTTGCATATGAATTTTTTTGCTTTTTAACCCTTTGTTAACTTTTAAAAGGTGAAAAATTCCTTATGCAAAAGAGGCCCCAAGTTCTCTGGCCTCCTCCTATAGTTAAGCAAACAGCAAGCCACTATGACTTGAAATCTGGTAGCAACCACCCTGGCTTTAATTATTTTTAAAAAATTCTTCAAAATTCTTTCCTTTCTCTCAGGAGACTGGTGAGGCCCCACCTCCCTTGCCTCTAGTGACTGCATGTCCCTGGGTAGAAACAGTCATATAGTGTTTAGGGTTGAAAAGATCATTCAAGAACACATGGCATCTTACAGAAACAATACTAGTTACAGACTTAATTATTTTAATCTTTTCTGCTATACTGCTTAAGTAGAAAGGACTATGAATTCTTGCAATCTCCCTGTCCATGATCAGTGATTGTTTTGCATAGTATGAAATCCAGATTTTTGTTATAGAATATTAATAAATATTTGCATTTTAGTGGTTTAAGCCTTTAAAATATATAGATAATTTCCCATGATGGCAAGTCAGATATCTTCAGGGAATTGACAATCAGGGCAAGAGGGTAATAATTCCTTCCTGTTTTATATGAATAGCATCTGCTGTTTTATGATATGGATGGGTAGATCAGTCTATTTCTGGTTTGTGTTACTGTCACACATATTAATATATGTATGTTTTCTTCTTACCTGTGCACTACTCAGAATATAAATAAGTATTATTTTCTAAAAAGGAAATCACATGGAAATGCAAAATCAAGGCCAGCTTTTTCACAACTTTTAACAAAATGAAATCCTGAAGTATTGTTCATCAAACTTGTATAGTATAATAAAGCAAGAAATCTGAAAAAATCTAAGCAAAGTAACCTCTTTTAATTTTGATATAGGAAATATAAGATGCACCTGTACCAGACTGATCATAAAATAGAAGCACTTTCTTTTTGCACAAAAGTGGTTTAGTGATACTTTTGATTTGTTTTATTTCATTTTTTCAAATCCTGGGCAGTTAAGAGCATTTCAGAGGTAGCTAGCCTACAGGAATCTCTCATCTTTACTGTTCATAATATACTTAGATAGTAAGCATAACAAATGGATGGAGCCTTATACTTTTGTTGAAGTGCTTTTTGTGGCATGGAAAAGAGAAACAAGCCAGGGAGGATAAGAGGTGTCAACTTCATCAACTAGTCTTGCCACATTAAAGGTAAAGGTTCCCTTCACACATATGTGCTAGTCGTTCCTGACTCTAGGGGGCAGTCCTCATCTCAAAGCCTTAGAGCCAGTGCTGTCCGAAGACATCTCTGTGGCACGTAAAATTAAATAAACAAATAGTTTGTCTTAGTTAAAAGCCTTGCTCCCAGCTAATCTCTGTTTTTGTTATCTGAAAACTTCCTTAGTGCATAAGATAAAAGTTCTACATTTTCTTATTGACTGATTGGAACCCCATTTTCACTATTGAGGCCGGGGCTAGATGGAGACAGATAGTCAATCAGGGAACCACTGAGGATGGTATAAAAAGATAAGGGGAAGCAAAGCCCTGAAACAGAAAACCAAAATTGGCAAGTGAGATGAAAAGAAATTGAACATAAAATGCTGGATTTAGAGTGGAAAAGTTTGCATAAAGGATGAAAGGACTTTTGAATGCTTAGGAACAATGCATTAGTAAGAGACAGCACAGAGAGGCTCTCAATATGCATGTTTTAGCAGTGGTATTTATGGTTTTAGGCTTCTTTGTATGGGAAAAGAAAATTCTTTGCCATGTATTTCCACAGCAGCATTATTTTCATTCATTAGACACTGAAAACCTCACTGCAGCTGGTCTCAAAATGTTCATTATGCTACATGAACTGATTAACAATCAGAGAATGCAAAACACAGCAGCCAAACAATATAGTTATACTGCATTGCTATCCATGCAAAAACAAAGATTTCATGCATGGCATTTAGCCCTCTCAAAAGCAAACAACAAAACAAATCCTTGAGTATTTAGGGAAAGATATTGGACTGCCAAAATATCCTACTCTTTAGTTTAGAAGAAATTGTGAAACTACCTCTGCAAGAAGATGAAGAAGAGGTAATAATTGTACCCAAAGTGATTCACTTATTCTGTAAAGCCCCAGCATTTCTTTTTGCAGACTAGCTGCAAAACAGTTACTCTTCTGTTCTAGATGAGCCAGAAATGAATTGATTCAGTCATTGATGGACAGAAGAGTAACAGCTAATCTGGGAGTGGCACAACTATAAGGTGACCAGATTTTAACATTGGTAAAAAGGGACACCATTGACCGGGGGGGGGGGGGGGGGTTGATTAAAAAATTTTTTTTTCACTTGACAAATATGGCAAGAAAAATTGTAAAATGGGGCAAAACTCAATAAATTTCTCACTTAACAACATACATTTTGGGCTCAATTGTGGTCGTGCATTGAGAACTACCTGCACTTATATTCAGTGTTACTTCATTCTGCTGTAGCATTAAATTTCATATAGAACAAGCTTGTTCTTTCAGAATTGTGGAATTGTTATATAACTGTCTACCTTTAGAAAAGTTTCTCTTGAGTTAAACTCAGCTCCTATAATTTTATTGATGTGTTGTAAGTTTCTTAGCAGTAGTATGGAAATTGTCATTGTTGCTTTTGGACAATTTTTAATATTTTCCTATTAAATATACAGTACTGAGATTCCCAGGTGGATTCCCCTCCAATTATTAGCCAGGTTCAACCCTGCTCATCTTTTTGAGAGCAGGCAAAAACAGCGAGGTTACATCCCTACAAATTGAAAGCTCTCTCCCTCCCTCTCACTCTATCTCTCTCCCCTCCCTTCCTCTCTCTCTTGTCACTCTGTGTGCATGCGTGTGTGTGTGTGCGTGTCTGTCTGTCTGTCTCTCATTCACTCACTCACTCACTTAATCACTCGCCCTGTGTGTGTCTCTCTCTGTCTCTCTCCCTCCCTCTCTCTCTATCTCTCTCCCCTCCCTTCCTCTCTCTCTGTCACTCTGTGTGTATATATCTCTCTCTCTGTGTGTGTGTGTGTCTGTCTGTCTGTCTGTCTCTCACTCACTCACTCACTTAATCACTCACTCTGTGTGTGTCTCTGTCTCCCTCCCTCCCTCCCTCTCTATCTCTCTATCTCTCTATCTCTCTATCTCTCTATCTCTCTATCTCTCTATCTCTCTATCTCTCTATCTCTCTATCTCTCTATCTCTCTATCTCTCTATCTCTCTATCTCTCTATCTCTCTATCTCTCTATCTCTCTATCTCTCTATCTCTCTATCTCTCTATCTCTCTATCTCTCTATCTCTCTATCTCTCTCCCCTCCCTTCCTCTCTCTCTGTCACTCTGTGTGTATGTGTGTGTGTCTGTCTGTCTGTCTCTCACTCACTCACTCACTCACTCACTCACTCTGTGTGTGTCTCTCTCTGTCTCTCTCCCTCCCTCCCTCACTATCTCTCTATCTCTCTCCCCTCCCTTCCTCTCTCTCTGTCACTCTGTGTGTATATGTATGTGTGTGTGTGTCTGTCTGTCTTCTCTCACTCACTTACTCACTTAATCACTCACTCTCTCTGTGTGTGTGTCTCTCTGTGTCTCTGTCTGTCTGTCTTTCTGTGTGTCTCTCCCTCCCCCCCCCAACCTGCATATGGGCTCCGGACCAGTGGAGCCTCTTCCTTCTTTTTAACCAGGTGATCTTTCCTAAGACATAACAAAGAACCTTAATTACAGGCTGAACAAAAGAAGCTGGAAAGACATAATGAGGACAAGAAGCTGAAACCTGGGACTGGAGAAAAACCTTTTCTATCCCCTTACCAGCCCATCCGGGAAGACGAGTAACATGAGGGCGATCGTTCATGTTACTCAGACCAGCTGAGCCTCCCTGGACGTCGCAGCAGCAGCCCCAAGTGCGCCGATCTCGGCATTTTTCGCATCGTGGCGTGCTGCAAGAAGAGAGAGTGAGTGAAGACCTTTTCTAGCCGGCACAAAGGACTTCCCCAGACTTACTTTGCAGCAATCTGGAAAAGGTCTTCACTCACTCCCTCTTCACTCACTCCCGCCCCATGCGAAAAACGCTGAGATGTTAAACAAGGGAAACATCTGTTGCTTCAGTTAGAAAGGAAAGCAACTTCAGAGCTACGGCTGGCGTCTGGCCGGCAAAGGCTTCCCACTGACCTCCCCTTTGGTGGCGGCAGTCATCCTAGAACCTGCCTGCTAGCAAAGGACCTTCCAAGAGTTGCTTTTCTGAGCAACGGGGAGACAGAAGGGACAAAATACTGGCCAGCCAGGACGGGTATACAGGGCTGGGGGCGGGGCAGGCTTACTTCCGGGTCCGGTCACAAAAATCGGGACTTTTTAAGAATGCCCCGGGACGCGAGACAAATTGTGCGAAATCGTGACTGTCCCGCGAAAATCGGGACGTCTGGTCACCTTACACAAATACCATGTGAAAAAAAAATGTTCTGAATTAGAAACCTAGTTTCTATTTTGGCTGGAAACAGAAAGGAAGATTCACACAATAGAAGTTGCAATGATTTCCCCCTAAAAATAGGTATTGAATAGTTCTAAATAAATAAAAAAATATGAATATAATAGTATACGTGGAAATCTGGCAAGAAAGAAAAAATACTTGAAAAGTATCTACTCAAAACATTTTCTAACCCATTGCCAGTTTAGTACATAATAAGACCTCATAGAGCATAGTTATCAGCTTCAAACATTCACAAACAGCTGGGCCAGAGACATTTGAAATAACAAACTCATTTATCATCTCTATAAATTGACTTCACTCCAAATTTAGGATGGATTATGGAAAAATAAATTCATATCACTTCAGTGTTGGTTAATCTTGTCTAAAATATGTGAGCTGCTGCATAATTAGTGTGATAGAAAATGGAGGAGTGAAATGGGAGGATAAATAGCATAGAATGAATAATGTCAGTAAGGGAACTAAATTATTCCTTTGGTCAATGTAAAAGCAACTGTAATTTGCTTTGATCAGACAGAATAAAAACCAAGAGTTACTGAGCCAGGTGTAGCCAAAGAAATGGAAGATTCTTCAGGTTCCTAAATAGAATCTGCTGTTACAATTTGATTTTGTAAAATATGCTTGTAGTAATTCTAAATTACTATAATGTATTTATAGTATTAATGAGATTAATTAATTATTAAAAAATTAGACAAAAATTAGGATCAATAATTAAAATAATATCTTTAAAGATATACATATTTAGCTTTGAACCGTTCAGAGTTGCTAAGAGTTAGGTGCATGTATAAGGTGACCAGATTTTAACATTGGTAAAGAGGGACACCATTGACCGGGGGAGGGGGGGAGTGTTGATTAAAAAATTTTTTTTTCACTTAACAAATGTGGCAAGAAAAATTGTAAAATGGAGCAAAACTCAATAAATTTCTCACTTAACAACATAAATGTTGGGCTCAATTGTGGTCGTGCATTGAGAACTACCTGGACTTATCTTCAGTATTATTTCATTCTGCTGTAGCATTAAATTTCATATAGAACAAGCTTGTTCTTTCAGAATTGTTATATAACTGTCTACCTTTAGAAAAGTTTCTCTTGAGTTAAACTCAGCTCCTATAATTTTATTGATGTGTCATAATTTTCTTAGCAGTAGTATGGAAATTGTCATTGTTGCTTTTGGACAATTTTTAATATTTTCCTATTAAATATACAGTACTGAGATTCCCAGGTGGATTCCCCTCCAATTATTAGCCAGGTTCAACCCTGCTCATCTTTTTGAGAGCAGGCAAAAACAGCGAGGTTACATCCCTACAAATTGAAAGCTCTCTCCCTCCCTCTCACTCTATCTCTCTCCCCTCCCTTCCTCTCTCTCTTGTCACTCTGTGTGTATGTGTGTGTGTGCGTGTGTGTGTGTGTGTCTGTCTCTCATTCACTCACTCACTTAATCACTCACTCTGTGTGTGTCTCTCTGTCTCCCTCCCACCCTCTCTATCTCTCTATCTTTCTCCCCTCCCTTCCTCTCTCTCTGTCACTCTGTGTGTATATGTGTGTGTCTGTCTGTCTGTCTGTCTGTCTGTCTCTTACTCACTCACTCACTTAATCACTCTGTGTGTGTCTCTCTCTGTCTCTCTCCCTCCCTCCCTCTCTATCTCTCTCCCCTCCCTTCCTCTCTCTCTGTCACTCTGTGTGCATGTGTGTGTGTGTGTGTCTGTGTGTCTGTCTGTCTTCTCTCACTTACTCACTTAATCACTCACTCTCTCTCTGTGTGTGTGTGTGTGTGTGTGTGTGTGTATCTGTGTCTCTGTCTGTCTGTCTTTCTGTGTGTCTCTCCCACCCTCCCAACCTGCAGATGGGCTCCGGACCAGCAGAGCCTCTTCCTTCTTTTTAACCAGGTGATCTTTCCTAAGACATAACAAAGAACCTTAATTACAGGCTGAACAAAAGAAGCTGGAAAGACATAATGAGGACAAGAAGCTGAAACCTGGGACTGGAGAAAAACCTTTTCTATCCCCTTACCAGCCCATCTGGGAAGACGAGTAGCATGAGGGCGATCCCTCATGTTACTCAGACCAGCTGAGCCTCCCTGGACGTCGCAGCAGCAGCCCCAAGTGCGCCGATCTCGGCATTTTTCGCATCGTGGCGTGCTGCAAGAAGAGAGAGTGAGTGAAGACCTTTTCTAGCCGGCACAAAGGACTTCCCCTGACTTACTATGCAGCAATCCGGAAAAGGTCTTCACTCACTCCCTCTTCACTCACTCCCGCCCCATGCGAAAAATGCTGAGATGTTAAACAAGGGAAACATCTGTTGCTTCAGTTAGAAAGGAAAGCAACTTCAGAGCTACGGCTGGCGTCTGGCCGGCAAAGGCTTCCAACTGACCTCCCCTTTGGTGGCGGCAGTCGTCCTAGAACCTGCCTGCTAGCAAAGGACCTTCCAAGAGTTGCTTTTCTGAGCAACGGGGAGACAGAAGGGACAAAATACTGGCCAGCCAGGACAGGTATACAGGGCTGGGGGCGGGGCAGGCTTACTTCCGGGTCCGGTCACAAAAATCGGGACAAAAATCGAGCCAGAAATGAATTGATTCAGTCATTGATGGACAGAAGAGTAACAGCTAATCCGGGAGTGGCACAAATATGAGGTGACCAGATTTTAACATTGGTAAAGAGGGACACCATTGACCGGGGGGGGGGGGGGGGTTGATTAAAAAAAATTTTTTTCCACTTGACAAATATGGCAAGAAAAATTGTAAAATGGGGCAAAACTCAATAAATTTCTCACTTAACAACATACATTTTGGGCTCAATTGTGGTCGTGCATTGAGAACTACCTGCACTTATATTCAGTGTTACTTCATTCTGCTGTAGCATTAAATTTCATATAGAACAAGCTAGTTCTTTCAGAATTGTGGAATTGTTATATAACTGTCTACCTTTAGAAAAGTTTCTCTTGAGTTAAACTCAGCTCCTATAATTTTATTGATGTGTCGTAAGTTTCTTAGCAGTAGTATGGAAATTGTCATTGTTGCTTTTGGACAATTTTTAATATTTTCCTATTAAATATACAGTACTGAGATTCCCAGGTGGATTCCCCTCCAATTATTAGCCAGGTTCAACCCTGCTCATCTTTTTGAGAGCAGGCAAAAACAGCGAGGTTACATCCCTACAAATTGAAAGCTCTCTCCCTCCCTCTCACTCTATCTCTCTCCCCTCCCTTCCTCTCTCTCTTGTCACTGTGTGTGCATGTGTGTGTGTGTGCATGTGTGTGTGTGCGTGTCTGTCTGTCTGTCTCTCATTCACTCACTCACTCACTTAATCACTCGCCCTGTGTGTGTCTCTCTCTGTCTCTCTCCCTCCCTCTCTCTCTATCTCTCTCCCCTCCCTTCCTCTCTCTCTGTCACTCTGTGTGTATATATCTGTGTGTGTGTGTGTCTGTCTGTCTGTCTGTCTCTCACTCACTTAATCACTCACTCTGTGTGTGTCTCTGTCTGTCTCCCTCCCTCCCTCCCTCTCTATCTCTCTATCTCTCTATCTCTCTCCCCTCCCTTCCTCTCTCTCTGTCACTCTGTGTGTATGTGTCTGTCTGTCTGTCTGTCTGTCTCTCACTCACTCACTCACTCACTCACTCTGTGTGTGTCTCTCTCTGTCTCTCTCCCTCCCTCCCTCACTATCTCTCTATCTCTCTCCCCTCCCTTCCTCTCTCTCTGTCACTCTGTGTGTATATCTATGTGTATGTGTGTCTGTCTGTCTTCTCTCACTCACTTACTCACTTAATCACTCACTCTGTGTGTGTGTGTCTCTCTGTGTCTCTGTCTGTCTGTCTTTCTGTGTGTCTCTCCCTCCCTCCCAACCTGCAGATGGGCTCCGGACCAGCGGAGCCTCTTCCTTCTTTTTAACCAGGTGATCTTTCCTAAGACATAACAAAGAACCTTAATTACAGGCTGAACAAAAGAAGCTGGAAAGACATAATGAGGACAAGAAGCTGAAACCTGGGACTGGAGAAAAACCTTTTCTATCCCCTTACCAGCCCATCCGGGAAGACGAGTAACATGAGGGCGATCCCTCATGTTACTCAGACCAGCTGAGCCTCCCTGGACGTCGCAGCAGCAGCAGCCCCAAGTGCGCCGATCTCGGCGTTTTTTGCATCGGGGCGTGCTGCAAGAAGAGGGAGTCCGTGAAGACCTTTTCTAGCTGGTGCAAAGGACTTCCCCAGACTTGCTTTGCAGCAATCCAGAAAAGGTCTTCACTCACTCACTCTTGCAGCCCGCCCCATGCGAAAAACGCTGAGATGTTAAGCAAGGAAAATATCTGTTGCTTCAGTTAGAAAGGAAAGCAACTTTTTTTTTTCTTTTCGCATGTGCGAACCGTGGATGGCTGCTGCTTCTTCCTCGCTCCGACTAGGTAGGCGAAAAACATCACAAAACACCGCCGAACCTAGCCAGAACCGATGCGGGAAGAAGCTCCAAGGGTAGAGGGTGATCCAGGGGACACAAATGGGCGGCTGTTGGAGGGCTGCAGTTCCCTGAACGGCTTCCAGGCTCCGCGACCGCCCCCGATAGTCCTCCGACTTCTCAGCGGTAGAGGAAATGGCGGCATGCTGACGGTGCTGTTCCCCGGAGGTTTTCAACGTTCCCAGCGTTTTTTGACCTCGCTGTGGACTTCCCAACTGGGGGAAGCTCCGAAATTGGATTTTTGGCAGATTACTGTGCCGGAGAGGGGGTGGCTGATTTCGGGTGGCACTGAGAAGACCTGGCGGTCGGCTTTGCTTACTTTGCCTGCCGCTGCTACGTTCCGCCCGAAGCCCCCCCCATCGCTTTATCAGCTGGCGACGACTTGGATACCTCGCGGCCTTTCTTTGGCCTTTCCCAAACATTCGGCTTTGCTGTCCACAATTGAGAGGAGCCTGAAGGATCCCCTGGATTTCTTACCAGCTTGCTTGTGCCCGGCCGTGCTAACGAGGCCGGCGTCTTATAACTTTATTCCTTGGGTGAGAGACCAAGTAGTTCCTTTATGGATTAAACTGAACTGGGAACTGGATTGGGAATTGTCGTGTCTGGGAGGGGGTAGCTGCCTTGGATGCCATCAGAGGGGATCGTTTGGCAGGCCTTGGTGTCGCTGTTACGCCCCCCCCAGGCGCCTGCCCCTCCCTTATACTATTCTAACGACTATGGAGACTATCCCCTCTTTTCTGTCATCTTTACCATCTGTCTCTCCCCTGGTGCTCCCTCTCCTGACACCTGGCTACCCCCTATTGCGGTACTTTATCATCTGGTCTCCTTCAACCGCGGCCTTTGGACTTTTTGGCCTGCTGACACAACCCCACCTGACATTGACTGTCTGGGGCTTTATCTGGATCAGCACTTATGAAAGAAGGCCTCCGACTGCTTCCAACTATCTCGGACTTTCTAGGCCTGCAAGAGGAGGATACGACTCACTCCCCTGTACACCCCACCCGGACCATAGCTGGACTTCAGTCATCCTGAATGTTAAGAGCTATTTGGCCTTGCCTGATTTCGCACTTTAATTTTTTTTGCGCAATTTTTCTTTCTATCTTTTTCTCTCTTCTTGTCTTCTTTCTTTTGTATGGGATATGTATGGGATACGCATGTAATTGTGTGAATGTGCCCACTTTTATTGCCCTATACTGCTGTATTTTTATGTGTTTTTAACTATTACATGGGGATTGTATGAGTGAACGAATGAGTGTGTTTGATTCGGAGGGCCTGCCGGGGAATGCGGGAGCTATAGGTGTGGTTGAGGGGACCACGGACACAAGAGTGGGCCGGAGCATTACGGTCATAACGGGGAGGGGCAGATATGGCGGGGACTTTAGGGCTGGCCATTACCAGGGAAGGAGGGTTCGCTACGTCACAGAGATCCCTCCTTCCAGCCCTATGAGTCCCACTCCGAGGCCAGATGGCGCGAGTAATCAGGACCCTGGTCTCCGGCTGTTGTCGCTAAATGCCAGGTCTGTTGTTCACAAGGCTCCCTTCGTCCGGGACTTAATTTTAGATGAGGGGGCAGACCTGGCATGTATTACTGAAACCTGGCTGGGCCCAGAGGGAGGAGTCCCCCTCGTAGAGATGTGCCCAGAGGGATTTCAGGTGCTTCATCAGCCGAGAGCTCAGGGAAGGGGTGGGGGTGTGGCTATTGTTATCCGAGAGTCTTTAGCACCTCGTAGGATCCCTGCTCCGGAGCTTGTCGGGTGTGAGTCCCTGCTGGTGAAGTTGGACCTCAAGGGTCAAGTGGGTCTGCTGCTAACGTACCTGCCTCCCAACAGCGTTGCAGCAGCCCTCCCCTCGCTCCTCAAGTCAGTAGCCGAGCTGGCAATTGAGTTCCCCAGGCTTATGGTCCTGGGGGATTTCAATTTGCCTTCGCTCGGTGAACACTCTGATGGGGCGCAGGAGTTCATGGCTTCCATGACAGCCATGGGCTTGACCCAAGTAATTCGGGGCCCAACCCACTCTGCGGGTCACATGCTCGACCTCGTATTTCTCTCGGAGCAGTGGACTTGTGATCTTGGTCTGAGGGGTAACGAGATCATACCCCTGTCGTGGTCAGACCACTGCCTACTGAGGCTTGACTTCCGGAGACCAAACCCCCACTGTAGGGAGGAGGAACTGACCAGGCGACTGATGGACCCTGTGAGGTTCCAGACGGAACTTGGGGTTATTCCTGATACTCTCGCCCACAGTCCGGTGGAGACTCTGGTTGCTGCCTGGCACTCGGCAGCATCGGAGTCCCTTGACCGGATTGCGCCACTACGGCCACTCCGAGGTGGCGGATCCCGGAGGCTTCCTTGGTTCACCGAGGAGCTCCGGGAGAGGAAGCGCCGGAGGAGACGCCTAGAGCACCTATGGAGGTCCGATAAGTCCGATTCGAACCGAGCACTTCTAACAACCTGCACCAAGGAATACATCAGGGCACTTAGGGCAGCAAAAAGATCTTATATTGCCACCTTGGTTGCGTCCGCTGAGTCCCGTCCAGCTGCCCTGTTTAGGATAACCCGGTCCCTCCTAAATAGGAGGGATACGGGGGACCCCTTGCAGGGTAGGGCTGAAGACTATGTCCAGTTCTTAGCGGACAAAGTTGCTCGGTTTCGGTCGGATTTGGACTCCACTTCTGCAGATACAGCCGAGGCACAGGTGGATAATTCGGTAGACCATCGCTGGGTTGAGTTTCAGGATGTTGCCCCAGGGGACGTGGACAAGGCCATGAGAGCTGTGAGTGCCTCCACTTGTGTACTGGACCTGTGCCCCTCCTGGCTGGTTGCCAACAGCAGAGAGGCGGCATGGGGCTGGATCCAGGCGGTTATTACCGCCTCCCTTCGGGAGGGGCACTTCCCCACCACACTTAAAGCAGCGGTGGTGAGACCCCTCCTGAAGAAACCATCTTTGGATCCAGCCGTCCTTAACAACTACCGTCCAGTCTCCAACCTTCCCTTTGTTGGGAAGGTTGTTGAGAAGGTGGTGGCCTCCCAGCTTCAGCGGTCCTTGGAGGAAACCAGCTACCTAGACCCATTCCAGTCCGGCTTCAGACCTGGTTACAGCACAGAAACCGCTTTGGTCGCATTGACCGATGATCTCTGGAGAGCCAGGGATGGAGGCCACGCCTCCATCTTAGTTCTCCTTGACCTCTCGGTGGCTTTCGATACCATCGACCATGGTATCCTTCTGTGACGACTGCGGGAGGTGGGAGTGGGAGGCACTGTTTTGCAGTGGTTCTCCTCCTACCTCTCGGACAGGTCGCAGTCGGTGTTGGTCGGGGGGCAGAGATCGACCCCTAGGCCCCTAACACATGGGGTGCCGCAGGGGTCGGTCCTGTCCCCCCTACTATTTAACATCTACATGAAACCGCTGGGCGAGATCATTCGGAGGCATGGGATAAGATATCACCAATATGCGGATGATACGCAGTTGTATCTGTCCGCCCCATGGCAACTCAATGAAGCGGTGGACATGATGAACCGGGGTCTGGAAGCCGTTAGGGACTGGATGAGGGTAACAAGCTTGTACTCAACCCGGAAAAGACCGAGTGGCTGTTGTGTTTTCCTCCCAATAATTTGGCCAGTATTCCATCACTCAGGCTGGGGGGTCAAATATTACACCCCTCAGACAGGGTTCGCAACTTGGGAGTCCTTCTGGATCCACAGCTGACTTTTGATTACCACCTGTAGGCTGTGACCAGGGCGGCATTTGCCCAGGTTCGCCTGGTGCTCCAGTTGCGACCCTACCTGAACCGGGAGGCTCTCACAACAGTCACTCGGGCCCTTGTGACCTCTAGGCTGGAATACTGCAATGTGCTCTACATGGGGCTGCCCTTGAAGAGCATCCGGCGACTTTAGCTAGTCCAGAATGCGGCCGCACGAGTGATTGTGGGTGCACCTCGGTTCTCCCACATAACACCTATCCTCCGCGAGCTGCGCTGGCTACCTGTTGATCTCCGGGTGCGCTTCAAGGTGCTACTTACCACCTATAAAGCCCTTCATGGTAGTGGATCTAGGTACTTGAGAGACCGCCTCCCGCCAATTACCTCCTCACGACCCATTAGATCGCATAGATTGGGCCTCCTCCAAGTTCCATCTGCCAGTCAGTGTCGACTGGCAACTACGCGGAGGAGAGCCTTTTCAGTAGCAGCTCCGACCCTTTGGAACGATCTCCCCGTGGAGATTCGTACCCTCACCACCCTCCAGACCTTCTGCACAGCCCTCAAGACCTGGCTATCCCGTCAGGCCTGGGGGTAAAGATTATAATCCATCCCCGCCCGAATGTTGAATGAATGTTGCTTTACTCTTTTAATTATGTATTGTCCTATATGTCATTGTATGTTTCCCCTTCCTATATAAGTTGTAAGCCGCCCTGAGTCCCCTCAGGGAAAAGGGCGGCCTATAAATAAACTTAACCTTAACCTTAACCTTAACCTTCAGAGCTATGGTTGGCGTCTGGCCGGCAAAGGCTTCCCACTGACCTCCCCCCCATCTCCGAGTTCCTGATAGATGGAATTATTTCAGCAAAATCTCCCCCCACCATGGCACCCCGCCTCCCCCTCGCACTTTACCTCCGTTCCATTCTCCAGCAAGCCTCATGGGGTTTTTTTGCCTTTAGGAATAAGAATGTTTAAAAGGATTTTTTAAAATATTTGGAAAAAAAAGATGATGGAGGTTCTGCAAGAGCAAATCTCCATCGCATGGCTACGTTTTTTCTTCCTCCAAATAATGGTCACCGCTTATTGTAGCGAATCAGTCCCCTAACTTCAGTCCAGGCTCTGCAATTACCTTCTCTCCCCCCCCCAAAACCCGCAGAAACAGGAGGGAATTGGTCATTATCATTAGCACTCTCTCCCATGCCTGGCCTCCCCTTCGGAGGTAATGGGTGGGGAAGAACAGATCTCCCAGGGACATAAATATTCCCCAAGTGGCCACCACCCGCTTCTTGTAGCTCCCTCCCTGAAAATGGGAGAGGAGTGAAATAATGTTATGCTTTGGAAACGCGGATCTCCAATGCCAGGTCCACGCCAGGAGGTTTGGGGCTTCTCTCCAGGCCACCTGCACAGCCAGCAGCCGTGTCCACAGGCTCCATGGGGAAAGGCAGGCCATGGGAAAGTGGAGCAAGTGCGCTCCCCACCTGCCTGCTCCAATCTCGCCCGCCCAGTTCCCAAACCCTCTCTTTGGAAAGAGTTCTCCAGCAGCCTCTGGCAAGGTGTTTTCCCTGCCCCGCTTGGGCCGAAAGCAAATAAAGGAAATAAAATATAAAATGCTGGTTTACCTTTCTCTGCTGCTTCTTTCCCGGGCTGGAGCTGAGAGGAGATCCTTGTCCTAGTCTTCCTGCTGCCCTCGTGGCACGGGGAAAATGGACGGTACTTTGTCCCTTCTGTCTCCCCGTTGCTCAGAAAAGCAACTCTGGGAAGGTCCTTTGGTAGTGGCAGGCGTCCTAGAACCTGCCTGCTAGCAAAGGACCTTCCCAGAGTTGCTTTTCTGAGCAACGGGGAGACAGAAGGGACAAAATACCGGCTGGCCGGGATGGGTATACAGGGCTGGGGGCGGGGCAGGCTTACTTCCGGGTCCGGTCACAAAAATTGGGACTTTTTAAGAACGCCCCGGGACGCGGGACAAATTGTGCGAAATCGTGACTGTCCCGCGAAAATCGGGACGTCTGGTCACCTTATGCATGTAAAAATACAGAAAACATAAAAAAGAGGGGCAGTTAGTGGGGGCAGAAGTTGAATTAGCAGGGACAGAAGATACTCTTCTGATGAGTATGTGGGTGAGATTGCTATATACAGAATGCATTTTCTCAGGTATCCCAGATCCAAGTCACATACAGTTTTATTCAGAAACAGAGAATTGCATGATAATCCACTAAATGGATTATCTTCTAAAATAGATCAACTATGACTAAAGAGATATCCAACCTTTCACGAGACATTATAAAATCCAAGGGTTCTTAGGTCCCTAGAAAGAATGTCATTTGGGGTTTCCACTGAAGATTGCCTTATATAAAACATAAGCAGCTTGGCCTGATAGTTTTTAATGTTCCAAAATCCTGGCTAGCTTTCTATTAGAAATTTCTTTCTCAAGAAAAAGGGAATGTATAACCATTGTAGTGTAGTTCCTCCTTGTTCCTGCAAGAAGGGAGAGAAAAGACAAATCTCATGTTGGAGCTGATACTTAAGAGTTTGGCCTGATACTGAAGCAACACATGGGTTGCTTGACAGACTGCTAGCAGGATTGCTACAGGGACTGCAGCCATACTTTAATCTTTGTTGACAGTTTTCTTCCTATAGATAGACTATTAACTATTTCTTGTAGACAAGAACAAAGTCTCACACACAACAGTAAATCAGTCTCTACAGTATAAAGAAGCAGGAGACTTCTTTACACTGATAGGGGGCCGAGGTGGCGCAGTGGTTAGGGTGCAGTACTGCAGGCCACTTCAGCTGACTGTTATCTGCAGTTCAGCAGTTCTAATCTCACCAGCTCAAGGTTGACTCAGCCTTCCATCCTTCCGAGGTGGGTGAAATGAGGACCCAGACTGTGGGGGCGATATGCTGACTCTGTAAACCGCTTAGAGAGGGTTGAAAGCCCTATGAAGCGGTATATAAGTCTAACTGCTATTGCTATTGCTATTTGTCTTTTGATGATCCTCAGTTTCATCTCTAAGCTTGTTTCTTCTTCCCTTCTGAAACTTGTGGAATGCTTGATGGACATAGTTGATATAAGTTTACAGAATGAATCAATCTACCTCACTGTCTTATATCTCTAGTCCTTACATCTATAATTTTTGGAAACTTGTTTGCTTAACCATTTTAACTAGAAAATTAATTTGATGCAAAGATTTTATAAAAGAAAATAACCGCCAAACGCAGATTAGTCTCAATGGGATTAGCTTCCCATTGAGACTAAAACTGTAATATTATTTGCATCATCAAAATAACTACAGCAGAAAGCTATAATTTTATATTCATACTATTTAATGACATATTTATGATTAGATCCTGATTAACATAACATGCCAACATCAACTAGCCACCAATCAGATTATATGTCCTTATTGCTTCATTTTATATCCACATTTACTCAATCAAGGGTCACTATTTGGGAGAATATAACCTTCATTTACTGTGTAGTTATATCTATTTACATGGCACTGCTAGCTAGATTTTATTATTTCTTTTTTGTTTAGGCAGAAAACTGTAGATGTCATTGCTGAAACTCCAACTCGTCTGTTTGAACAGCATGTTCTAAGCTGCCATTTCTTTATATAGAACTTTGTAAGAATCATCCTAATGATTTTGCCCATTGTACATTTTTACCTCATCTCCTTAGAGAATCGATTGTAAGATCTTAAACCCTGCCCAATGGCTTATTGGTTTGGGGTTTGTATAACATGGTTGACCAGGGATGAGTAACACTTTCATAATTGTTTGGTGCAGCTTTGGGTTCATCTGCCATTCTCTTGCCCAGTAATGTCTGGACTAGCTGGTTTATATAGTATTCTGGATCTTTAATTGCATAGTCAGTTGTACTATGGGTGAACATGGTTTTTAATGCCATTTGGAAAAGAGACCTACATAAGTGGAATTGAAAGTGCACAGGTTTGAAATGCACTATTATTGTCCCTCTCCAAAATAGTTCAGGAGTAATAATTGCTTGAATCATATAATTTAGATCCCTTATTGAAACTTCTAGGCCTTAAAGGACTTGGAAAACACTAGAGGATTAATTTTGCTTCCCTGGGATTAGAAATCTCTGCAGCCAAGCGTGTTGAAGAATTGACTCAACTCTATTTAAGCTTAGTACTAATCTGTTATAGCAAAAATGACAATGGCAGTGACAAGTTGCTGCTGTAGCAATACTGGCATGAACCTCTCATTTTTAAGTTCAGTATGTTTAGTTTTTGAGATAATGACTTATTCTGAGCAATGACTTATTGAAACAAGCTAGAAAACCTAATGTCAGAATTTCAAGTAGTCATCATAACCTGCTTTCATTCCTTCATTCTGCCTACCAGCTGATGGCAATTATCTTTTTTTAAACTGCTATTTATTTTAAATATATATTGTAATTACACAGATCTGAATACTGAAAGAGGCAAACCATTAAATAAAATAATTAAAGCTATTATACATAGTTGTCATCAGTGAACAATATAACTTTTTCATAATAGATACAAATTACTATAATAACAAAATGATTAACTACAGAAACTGACTTTTCCCCCCAGTACAACATATTTTTCTTTTGTTTTGACCCTTACTGTTAAAAAAAATTACAAATAATGACTGAATTGAATACCATTTTTAAAACTTGCAAGAAATTTTCTCTGAACTGACAAGATTAATCATATAGAACAAATTCCATATTCTTGTCATCCACTTGATTAAAAAATGAGCATCTTGCTGCTTCTGATTATAGGTGATATGACATCCTAGTCCCAGCTGAATCTTCTTGTAACACAATTGCAGTTTTATAAGGAACATTATTAGCATAGGTCTGTTAGCACTGGAAGAGTCAGGACTAACTTGGGTTTACCTAATTAGGGTAGCAGAAATGCAGAGAATATAAATAAGCATCTATCATAAACAGACACAATGAAATCTAGAGATAAAAAGTCTAAGAAGGTAACACTTTAAAACAACATTAAACTCCATTTTTATGACCCCATAATTCCTTAATTTGGAGTAGAGTTGTAGCGATTGCATTTACTAGCCGGATGCCCTTCCTGACACCACACAGAGTTCATAGCAGATTTTTTTTTCTTTGTGCCCTATGAGAGAAACATCTGCCACCACCTAGGATTGAACTTTCAACCTTCCGCATGGGAAATGAGCTTCTTCGCCACTAGACTCATTTCACCATTCATTTCAAAACAACATTAAACATTTGTTATCAGATCATGCACAAATTCTGTCAAGTTATTTTGGCTTGCTCAGAATGTTAATGAGGCCATTTCTTGAAATAGGATAAGAATATAGTTTCTATTCATATTCACCTAGTCTATCTAGTAGGCTAAAAATGCTAGTACTAACATGAAAAGCAAATTACAGTTAATTAGTCTCTAGAATGTTAGGACATATTTACATTGTTTTATTTTACTGTCCACAATTTCAATATATATCACATATCTCTAAGGTAACTTTAAAAGGGAGTAAATTGCAGTGGACATTTCAGAAAGTTCCATCTTTAGAACTTCTAAGAAATCAAGACTCTGCTGGTTCTTGCCAGGAAAGTAGAAATGAGAAAAAATATACTGAATCTTTTTTTTAAATGTATTTTTTTAACTAAATCCAGTATACTTTCTTGTGACTGTTTCAGGCATCAGAGTTACAATCCTTGAAATAACCACATGCTGGAGCTTTTGCAGAAACTGGAAAGAAGTTCCAAGTGCTACATTTGGCTTTTTGAGATCAGGAAATCTTAACTTTGGAAATTGAACATCAAAATAATCTTGTGAACTCATAATTACTCAACTAGATCCCATAATTTGCATCCTTAGTCTTCAAAAAGTGGCACCTTGTTTAATATACAATAAAAACAAAGTATTTTTTTAAAAAAACTGTCATGAAAACCTTTAATCACTGCAATTTTTAAAAAATAAAAATATCTTTATGAATAGTTTTATTTCTGATTACCAGAAACTGTAAGTTCAAAACCGGTATATTCTTTTTAAAATCCCCTTTTTCAAACCAGTTACAATAAATGGTTTGAATACTGAAAATATAAACTCTGCTTTCATCAATCATCTCAATTAAATTGCCAGATAGTCTCATTATTCTATTTACCAAGTATTACCCCTACCAAATATTAATACTGTTAATCAGTACTATATTGTACTGTACTCCTTATTCTGGATATGTTATATTTACAACATGTTCCATTCTATTTTTATTATAAAACCTTGAAGTCAAATGAAAAGGCTTAACTACATATTTTCTTAATACAATTGCAAAGAATATAATATTTCTGTAAGGTGAATTAATATAAATATTTCCCAGTGCGGTGGCATAATACATTTCCTTGAATTTAGAATCTATTATTTAGTAGTTTCTTATTTCTTCCAAGGACTGAACATAAGAAGATGACAGTATATAGAGCTGAAAAGGAAAATGAGAAAATGCTGCTATAGTAGCATATGTTATTCCATGTGGTAGTGTGTCTATGCACATTTTAAAAATCTGCATATTTGATCCCTGGAATGATATATTATTTGTAATGTCATCTTGAAAGACACCAGAAAAACATCATATCAAAATGATACACACAAATCATAACAAACCAGCTTGCTTTCCTTCACCCTGCATAGTGACTGATTGCAAATGACTTTATTTCTCTTGGCTGCATTTGACATCTCCTCTGGGTCCCACATGCAAGAGCATGCCACTTTTATGCTCAAAAAACCCTTTCGTTTATGGGTTTACTTTAAATAATGTGTAATTGACCTTTCTGTTTGCATGCATGATTAATAGTGTGCAGGCTGTGTTGAACCAAAGGGAGCTTCTTTCTCTCCCTCTTAAGAATACCACAGTATAACAGCTGCTTTTCTTGATCATCTAATTTCCATAGAAATTCATAGGTGACTGCTAGAATGGAAGGAAAGAAATCCAGTACTATCAAACAAATCTCCTCCTTAACTCTTTCTGTAAATCTACCTAAAAACTATACAGTTTAATCCATCTACCATGAATCATTCTGAAATCAAAATTTATTTATTTATTTTAAAAAAATATTCCTCCTTCACAACCATCAGCATTGCTGAGTTCCCACAAAGATCGACAGAATGCTTCTGAACAAGTACTGAAATTGTGGGGCATATGATTAACTCCAATGAAAGGATTAATGCTTCATAACAGGAAACCTTTTTTTTAATGGATAAAAACTCAACTCAAATAAAATGCACTTGCTCTAGTCCTTTGTAGAAAAGAAGAAGACCACAACAATTGATTGTTTCTTTCCAGTGATACATGAAGAATTTTTCCCTTCCCACACAAGCGTAAGCGTTCACTATCTTTTCCTTTTGAGCAAGATATTTTTGACCATAGCATTCACCCTGTGCATTCGCTCGGTCTTGACTCTAAACTAATTTTTTTTTATTTGGGTGAGTTTTTGAGCATTTTTGCCCAAACATATATCCACCATCCTTATTCAATAACAATGGAAATTGAGGCTGGGCAGTTGTAGTTCTTGGAAGCCATGGTGAATAAATATACAGAATGGTGGTTATTAAAGTTTGATGGGCTATTTAGTTTTTCATCTTATTAGCAAATTTAGGTAACAAGGGTATTACCTTTATGGATTTTCAATTTTATCATTTATAATTCTATAGATTAGTTCTATGTGATGGGCTTTTTTCCCAAGATACATGCAAGTCAACATGGTTGTGCATTTCTTGAAGAGTTCTTGCTTTCAACTCTCTGGAAGCCTATTTGCTACAATCATTTGCCAAGGACATTCCTCCAGATATTATCTCTAGCATAAGTCATCCTGAAGATGGCATTAGGTATTCCAGTCTGAACATGCTGTTTAGGCATAATGTTCCTTGTGGATTATTTAGGATAGAGAAGGAGGTTTATCCAACTGATGCAGGAGAATTGCTTTGGCACCATTTCTTTATATTCAGTCACGGGCTGCATATATTAATTATCAGGTATATATTGTGTGTTTGTGTAAGTGTTTTCAGTAGGTTGACTGATTTGCATTTCACATTTGCTGGTTTCAAGGGACACTGGACCTGACTTCTGCAGTCACTTTATTTACCACATTTTGAAGTTCATTTTAATTACGTTATTCATACTTTACTGAAATATAACTATTTTTATTCTGATTTATTAATTTAACTTTAATCTATAAAATAATTGAAGAAAAAATATAGTAAGCCTTACCTATACACACCTACATAGCTAGATCCCTTTTTTAATTTTTTCAAGAACGCTTATTTAGCAATTTATCTGTTGAATGCAGTGCTGGGACAAGGAAACTATGTAGATGGGCTTTTAGTTTTTCTTCAAACACTGCTATGTTTGGCTAGATGACAACTACATTATCACACACAACTGGGTGTATATTCCATAATGTTGTCAGTGTTTTGGGGGATACTGTGCCTTCTCCCTGTTTTGCTTTTTAATAAAACATGCTTGGAAAGTACATAATGGAATTCGAATGTGTGCCTATAAGAAGGATGGAAGGTTGGAGGGGGTTGCTTTTAGCTGTGCCTATAGAGACATTCTGGCATTCTCTGATATATTCTGGTGAATCGCTATCAAAGCATTTAATTTTTTAGCACCAGTGTTGCTATGGAGGCTATAAACTTGTGTTTTGTTTTTCTGCCATTTCTACTTGTGTGTTCTTTCTTTCACACGTTATAAATAGCATCTATTCTGTTAGAATAATATTGGAATATTCCCAGATATAGTATAATTGGTATCTTATTTTACTTTACTTTTAAAGCTTATACATCACATTTCCAGCTAACAACAACTAGTAATAAACATATTTGAAAAGTCATTAAAACACAATTGTATCATACCGTCAGCAACAAAAGAAACTTACATCAAATATATCACTGTTTAAATCCAAAATGTATTAACATTTCAAACAAATTCAAAATAAATGCAGGATAAATTCAAACATATTGACTAAGTTCTTTCACCATGCTTGAAAGTAACAAAATAATTTCCAACCAACTAGAAACAAAAGCAAAGGTGTAATTCCTAATTATGATTAGTAATTATGATTTCCTCAGAAGAGTATTATAACCAAGACTGTAAGGCTGATCCAAAGCATTGCACTAGCTAGTAAAAGTGGTTAATATCAACATCTGATATATCAAACAGAAAATTCCAGAAGTATATACTGTATACAGGGAATTAAAAGAAAGTATATTTGATGATATAATATTTGTCTTACTGTAACTAATTGTAGAGTGGGCCCTACATTACAAGTACTTCTGTTAAGATGTAAGATAGTCATTCTAAGTTTCTAGTTTTGTGTCCAGATTTTATATGTTTCCCTGGTAATATTCTTTTTCTGATTACATTTATAGCTAATTTTATTTTAATACTTTCTATGATTGCTGATACTGCTTTCTTTGTTTGGCCTGAAAAAACTGAGTACTTATAGTTTAATATCAGTTTGGTTTCACACCAGATGAGATGAATAGGACATAAAATTCAGAACATCAGCAGGATTTTATTTAATAAAATTGGGAGTTGATTATCAACTGTGAACATAGTAATACATTTTTGAAACAATTTGTCTCTCTATCAGTTATAATAATGAAAGCTCTAAATACAATGTCGGAATACCTTTATTATTAAATTTCAAATATATATAAATACTGTTTGACTCCTGCAGTAAAATATTTTCAAGAAAAGAAGTTCAGCAAAAAATTTATTTCGACATTATCCATGTGCAACTTCCAGCCTGCCATTAAATGGCAAGAAAATGGCAGATCTATTCTTGCCAGTGTAATCTAGTGATTAAGGCACCAGGGTAAAAACCAAGGGACTATGAATTCTAGTCCTACCTGAGGCATGAAACCTGACTGAGTGACTTTGGGCCAGTCACTCTCACTCAACCAGTCAATTCTCTTCACAAAGAACACTTAGTTGATCTGAAAAAAGCAGTACTACTGTACTTGTATTCTCTCTTTCTCCCTAAACACACACACACACACACACACACAATCTGCATAGTCTTTTTAAATATCAATTTTCCTTACAGTGGAGTTGGTTTCACAGTAATTTCATCATCGCCACCCCCATAAGACTTCATTCTGGTTCTTTATTTGCTTGATTTTTTTAAAAAAATCTAGCCTACCATTCAAGTCTACAACACTATTTAATCTTTTGAAAATCAGCCAAGGTCATTTAAGTGTAGCTATTTAGCAAGAGATAAAGTATAGTAAAATATGTCATTGCCTTTGCTACAGCGGACTAACACTAAGTCTGCCATAGTTACAGTTTCAATAAATTTGATTCTTAATATCTTTCAGCTGTACAGTTCTATGGATTTTGGAAGGAGATGGCAGATCATGCATGAACGGATCACACCAAACCGATTTTATTGGTGAGTTTCTTGCCTTGTATTAAAACTGCATATTCATGAATGACGTTAGGATTGTATAGTATTACATACAATATATATATATTTTGGAATGTATTATCCTATTAGTTTGTTTTTTTCCAGGATAGGAGGGGAGAGGCGTCCCTATTTAGTTTCCTATTAATATTCCATCTCATCTTGGTTCCAGGGGTATAGAATTTAGTTCAGGGTGGTTTTGAAGGAATGGGATATTGAGTACATTATAATTTTTTATCAGGAAGATGCATGAGTTGAAAAGCGTTTTATTTATCTAAAATGACTTCTTCCTGAAGGAAGTTGATTTCCTTTCAGCTAACTCAAGGATATTAGGTCATAGTTTATACTATTTGTCCTTTCCTTAGATCTTATTTAGGAAAGGAAACGTCTACATTTTCAAATACTCTGTCATAACTATTCCCCAATAGATTTTCACTATTGTTAGTGAAATTCTATCTTGGGATGAAATGATAAAATGGATGTTCTGCTATCTAAAATTTAAAGGTATAGAATTATGATGCATCTTTGTGTTTTCTTCTTTACCTTCATTCTTTTTCATGTTTTCCTAACTAGTTGTCTAAAGTTTGGTAATAGATGTAAGCTCAGACAAGTGACTGTCCAGTCTGTTCTTAAAAACCTCCTGTGTTGGAGCATCCATGATTTCCGAAGGCAAGCTGTTCCACTGGTTAATTGTCCTCATTGTTATGAAGTTTCTCCTCAATTTTAGGTTGTTTCGCTTTTTGATTAGTTTCCAACCATTATTTCTTGTCCTGTCCTCTGGTGCTTTGGAGAATAATTTGACCTCCTCTTCTTTGTGGCAGCCCCTCAAATACTGGAATACTGCTATCATGTCAACCCTAATTCTTCTTTTCTTTTGAGCCAGACCCAAAATCTGTAGCCATTCTTCATATGGTTTAGTCTCCAAACTTTTGATCACTTTAGGAATGACAGGAATGGAGCTAGAAAGTAGGCAGCAACATATGACTACCTTCTTTCTTGCAATAGAAAATTGCTTCCTTACAAGATCAGGCCTTAGTTATGTGCCCCCTCCAGTTTTCCATTGGGATTCCATTGGGATTCAAAGGAACTGGAAA
Organism: Thamnophis sirtalis; assembly: GCF_051295495.1. Lineage (NCBI taxonomy): Eukaryota > Metazoa > Chordata > Lepidosauria > Squamata > Natricidae > Thamnophis > Thamnophis sirtalis. Next base: position 49,625,517 of record NW_028261391.1, read on the forward strand.
GAACTCAAAAGAAAATGATGTTATCCTTTGGAAACTCCAAACACAGGTCTTTAGGTTGAGGTCAATGGATTCATGATGGAATCTGGACTGCTAGTTTGGCTTGTCCTGGTGTTAAGAGATACATCAGCAAAATCAAGAAAGGTAGGATATTGAAAACAGCTTCAATATTAAATAAGCATCAACAAATAGAGTGTAGGTTCAGGGTGATACTCTTCCTTTCAGAAGGAAGTCTAACCCAAAAAACCCCAAAACCCCAACAATGATGGCCCCTTTAACCTGAAATTGCTATTTTAATGTCAGGTTGGTTTATTTATTTACTAAATTTATATGTATTTCCTATGATGTAATTCTGGATAAAAATCCTGACAGTCCATGTATTACAGAGCCTGAGTGCTGAAAGAGAAAGCAATTTATTTCTGCCAATTTTGTGGGGTGGCAGTCTAGATTTGAAGGGCAACAAGGTCTACCTGAGTGCCCCATGTTGTACTTTGCCAATTTAGAAAACATGCTGTTTAGCGGGAAGGTTAATATTACAAAAGTTTATTGTTTCTTTTTTCCTATCCTACAATCTAGTACCATGTTTTCCCCAAAATAAGACAAGGGCCTTATTTTCTTTTGACCCTTGAAATAAGCACTTGGCTTTATTTTGGGGAGGTCTTATTATTTTTGAGGTGCAAGAGACAGCAAACGTGTCACCTCATGACTGCTGCTGTGTTGCAATATTTTCGGGGAGGGCTTATTTTGGGGGGACAGCTTATTTTTTGCGCATGCATTCAAAAGCCCAATTGGGGTTTTTATCCAGGGAGGTCTTATTTTCAGGAAAACAGGCTAGTTAAAAGGGAGTTGGGTAATAGATGTAGGCATTTTATTTCAACATAAATGCAGAGAAATGACTAGCAATGCTTCACTATATATTAGAAATAGAAGTAACTGAACTCGTGTTTCACCCTGCTGCCTAATAGTTGCTAGGTGGGGTAAATTTGGGTAATGCAATTGGATTTCCATAGGTTTTTTCTCCTGTCTGATTTCCAGGTAGGGATGGCTTACGAAGTTTTGTCTTAAGGGACGGTTGCTCTTTCATCAGTTTTATACTGAAGACCAATATAAACTTCTACTATGTTAGCACTGATTAAAATGGTCTGATGGATCTGGATGATTTCCTGAATGTGTTTGGAGAATTATTCACAAAGTGGCTCAGCTATGCAGTTGTTAGCAATTTAAATTTTATTGCTATTTTTAATTTGCATTTTAAAATATCTATTTTACTGTGTCATAAATATTATTAGCTGGTTTAATATTGTCAGGCTTTGAGTTTGGCTGATTTTAATAAGCTATTACTAACAAAGAATGTGTTGACAAACCATGGTTCATTAAAAAAAGAGGGTGCTTTTGATCTTCTTGTGACTAAAAGAAGCAAATGAAGAGTGCATTAAAAATGAAAGCTTGTGCATTACCTTCAAGTTTAACCAATATGTAAAATGCTTTGAAATGTCATGAATTTTCTTGCAGTTCCAGATTTATTGGAAATAACTCTTGCGTTTGAATTACGACATTAAATAAAATTGTTTAATCCAGTTAGAAAGTCTGTTTTCTTTAAAAAAAACTTTTTTTAAATTTTATTGTTTAGCAAATAGTGCTACAAAACATCTGGAGCTTTCCTGTCTCTGGCTTTAAAGACTTCTCATATTTAGCAGATTGAGTAGAATGCACACTGTGTACTAAACATGGTTTCTTATCATGGCAAAACAGACAAGACTTTTCTCTACTTGTTTTGAATGTGAGTCATTTTGTTTAGTTCAGTAACATTCCATTAAAGATAAGGAGATTATTCTTTTATGCCTTTTCCCATTGGAAATTAACCAACTCTTTTAAGATGACTATACATCAGTGGGTATATGAGGCAGAATCTATTCTCAGCGAGAAGAGAGAATTGAAACTCCTACTCTTTTGTTTCCTGGGATTCCCCAGAGTTTCATCTTTAGAAGAAGCTTAGTTTAATTTTTCTGTTATTAAGCAGAGGAGACATGAGTTTACAGAAGAATTTCAGATACACGGACCATGATATACCATTGCTCTTTGACTAAAGTAGGTTATTTGAGTTGTAATTGAATACTTTTCTATCCAACGTAACACGTTTTGTCATTAATAAGAACAGTTGTGTTTTCTTGCTGTACTTACAATCTGTACAAGTTTGTTTCAGTTGCATTATTTGGACTTTATAGGAAACAAATGGTTTGCTGGATAAAAGCTCTCCATATAAAAGTATACATGTCTTGTTGGTAGATTGGGTGTGCCGAATGATTAACTGATGCTGAAAGTGACATCTTTGCCCCGAGAACTCGTGTCTCCAAAAGTAACTCCTACACATTGTCCCTGTGAACATGCCATTTTCATTCTTTTAAGCTGGCATACAGCCAGGCAAAGTTCTTTTAAATAATGATTTTCCATCTCAAATAAGTCCCCTTAATTTAATTTTAGTTTTTAAATCCAGTATTTAATTTGAAATACAACTATCTGTTGAGAAATAAATGAAAAATGTACAACGATAATATGGAATCCCTGCAGGAAAGTGAACTAATGGAGGTGATAGAGGCCATTTTTGTAAATAAGCTCTCACCACTCTAATTAGGAGGCTCTAGGTAAGGAAATATATGCATGGAATTAGAGTTCAACATGATTTGGAAAGGGCATGAAAATTGTAACCTTCGTAGTCACCCAGCTTGTTTACTGTAAATTGTTTATGAACTTTCTTGGTCATTCAACTCTACTCTCCTTTGGAAGAATACCCAAAGTGCTATCATATTCTGTGAATTAAAGGGTAGGCAATCACATCTCAGATACCTGGTTGAAATCTATTTACATGTATACATGAAAAATGATTTAAAAAGCATGACTTCTAGTTCCTTAAGCTGGAAGGTTGAATTAGTGAAGAATACAAGGACGATTGGAGATTCTGAACATGGAATAGACCGGCATTTAGACCAATATCATGTGTAGTTAAAGAAAGATATTGCACAATGTTTAAAAACAATTAAAAATGGGTAGTCAAAAAGGTAAGGAAGACTTAAGATTACAAATATTTTGAAAATGGGTAGAAAAAGCTGAACAAGGAACTTCTAACCAAGTAATAAGAATTAAAAATGAATGTGATAAAATGATTTAAGGTTGAACTTGAGTGTGGAAATGATGGGAAATTATTTTTATGATCTTTATGGGATAGATAGTGACATATAAAATAATGGAATCAAAACAAATGGAATAAATGTTAATATTTTTAAAAATGTGATTAAAAGTAAGTCATAAATGCTGTGACAACTGAAAATTGGTGAGGCTGCAGCTGTAACAGGGGAACTGTTAAAATATGGAGGTTGCTTGTTTATAGAATGGCTGTACAACATATTTAATGTGTGTATGAAGACTGAATCTGACAGCTCTCTGAATGCACTTATAGTAGAAATAAATGCAAAACCACAGGGGCATTGGTTTGTTAAATGTGCCTGAGCAGATATTTGTAAAAAAAAATTGAGAAAGTATCATTGGTGATAATGAACAAAAATTTAGAAAGTTCAGAAGGTTTATTAAGCTTATTGGTTTATACAAATTGGAATTGTATTGCTGGTTGCACTATGAGTATTATATGATGGAAATGAAATAGAAAGCTTAATGAATCAATTATAACTGAGGTTGGAATAACACAATATTGTATAATGTCTGTATGGATAAAAGTATAGAGATGTTTATGGTGACATTAGAACTGTGTATGTTGGAACAGAGATATGTATGGACTCTAGACAATGCTGTGATTTTGTTTGAGTTCCCAAATGAATTGCTGAAAATGTTATATACACTGCATTATGCAATAAGGAATATGGATTGGACCATTAATGTATAAAAGTTTGAGGTAGTTGTGTTTGGAAATAAAAAGGAGTAAATTATTGCAAATTATGTTAAATGTGAAGAACCAGAAAAAAATAGATTAAATTATGCACTTGGGGTTCATGCAAATACTAGTAGAAAGATATGTGGTATATTGAGAAAAATGAATCCTTGGATCATTTGGGATAGAACTAGATATTGCATATGTCAGGAGAAACATAAAAGTAATTTGAGTTCAGTGGCGTTAAGACATTAAGAAATATTTATAGTAAAATGAATAGAAATGGAATCCAAAATTAATGGATACTGAATGAATGTAAATTGAGGAGTCCTTGGTGCTCTCTCAGCTTGGTTGCTTGTTGCAAACATTTCATTACACAAACTAGGACTAGCATTGATGATGTTACATAGTTAGGGTAATGAAACATCTGCAAAAACAACCAAGCTCAGAGAGTGCCAAGGATTCTTCAATTCAACCCTGAGCTACAAATATTCTGCTTTATTTGACACATATGGGTGTCAAATGCTTCAGAAAGCACACAAATGAGAAAAATTTGCCTACAAGAACACTTCCACCAAGAAACAACTTTTCTTCATGCATGAATGCCTATGACAGCAGTCCTTACCTACCATGGTCAGACATAAACTTCCAGTCAACTGCACAGCTGGATGGAAAATAGCCCAAGAAAGTTGGCAAAAAAATGACAAAACTCATGATTCTAAATGCACACTTCAGATTAAACAAGTATCTGCATATCATAGCAAATTTCAAGGAACAGCTGGCACAGACCATCATGCCAGAGCACATGGAGAGAGTGGCCAGTAGGAGTATTTCCCAGAGATATGTCTAATATAACAAAGAAAAGACTAGCACTGATGATGTTACCTAGTTTGAGTAATGAAATACCTGCAAGAAAACAACCAAGCCCAGAGAGCACCCAAGACCCAACGTTTCAACTCTGAGCTTCAAATATTATCCTTTCCTGGAATGTGAATTGAATACAAAAATTAGCTAAGAATGAAGCATGTTAAAATGTTTTCATCATATAAAGATAAAGGATGAAGAACAAATCATAACACTCATATATGAAGAAAGAATGAAAGGGACAAAAATAAGGGTGAAGACATGAAAGTCATAGTTGGATAGAGTTGATGAGATTCTCTAAAAGGGACAGCAGAAAAATTTAAGAAACAAAAGGTGTACGTGAAGAAGTATATGGACTGTGCAGAAGCAAGATAGTGAATAGTTTAGTGTAAACTAGATTTCCTCTTATTTCTTATACCATAACTATTTTGCCTCGTGATTTCTTAGAATAATGTTGCTAGTGGTTTATTAACTATTAAGCAGACTAAGCACATGCTTGGGTGTTGTGGCCCAGCAGGAGCTGTTGGAGCTGCCAACAGACTCCGACAGCGAGGGACCCTATGAATCGGCTTTGGAGGATGTGGAGGACCCTGGACAGGGTTCCGACTCCGAGCAGGCCGCAGAGTGGCTGGTTGGCCACCAGGGGGTGTCTGAGCCTTGGACCAGTGGGAGGAGACAAGGGAGTGTGATCCGGACGTCAGCAGTGGGGAGGAGCCAAGGGAGTTGTTCCTAGATGCCTGGCACCGGAGAGCTAATAGGCGTAAGGAACAATTATGCAATTACAGGAGGTAATTGCACCCAGCTAGTGGTCATTAGGCTTCTCTCCAGACTATAAAAGGAATGCTTGTGCACACGCCCCTTTTGCAGAAGTCAACACAGGAACGAATATTGGAGAACATTATGGTGAACTTGGCAGGCTGGATTACTGCCACGGCTTATCTGTGCTGGATTGCTGCCCAAGCTTGTCTGTGCCGGTTTCCTGCCAAGGACCTGTCTGCCTGTTAATTAAATGCCGTAACCTATCTTTGGCTCAGAGTGTGTGTTGGTGTGGGACAAGGGGGGGTCAGAACACTTGGGGCACAAGGACCGAAGGAGGCACCACAAAGTAAATATGTAAAAAACCCCTCAAATAAAGCTTTCATTTTTAATTTTGTACACTATGCAGAATATGAACATTGTCCTCAAATAATGTTAGCATACTATGACAGAACAAAACACGGATGTTTCTTTTCAGCTACTTTCCAACAAAATGTATCAGTCATTTAAACCTGAAAATGTTTTGTATTCAGGCCTGTTTGCAGAACATCTTCTGGGCATTACCCAGTGCTATCATATATCATCTTACATGATGTTATGCACACAAATTAATTCAACCTTTGTTTTCCAATATTTTAGTCAGCTATTTCCCTTCTTCTCTACACTGATTAGAAATCTACTTGTTTGCTTCCTATATTATTACAAATTTCTCATAATCAGCTATAAATACCCTACTTTAATTATAGGTAAAATAAATGGACCACCTCATGATCCACCTAAATACTATCTGTACTTGAAATGCTACCTGACATTTCTAGCCTAAATGGATGTAGCAGGCCTGGAAATATAATGGAAAAAATATAATGCAAAGCCAGGTGTTGGGAGTGGACATTGAATAGGGTCCTTTCTCTCATCAGGAAAGAAGAACAACATGGAAAGTGTCAGCAACATATGAAGAAAATGTATGAATTATTCAGTCACTACTTGTATTTTATGATGGCATGAAGTATAGTCATTAAACTGAGGTTTACTAACAACATATATGTGAGCAACTGGTTTCCAACTGCTAAATTTAGTTGTCCAAGCATTTCAGCTTTCAGTTGAAGTACAACCACTTCTGTTCAAGGACTGAAAATACTATTATTTAAAGTAAGGTTCTGGTGGCAATGAATATGTCACTGCTCCTATTTTTTTGTAGAATTGTGCCCAAATTCGTACTCATAGTCTTAAAAAATGCATTCTTCTTTACTTTTGGTTTTTATTATGTCTCAAATTGCAGTTTACTTCTCAGGTCTGCTATAAAAATTAAAACTGACACTGGTCCTAATTTGTGAAATGTATGTGCTCTGAAGGAAAGAAAACTACCTGTATTTTTATGCCTTCTTATTTTATATGGAAGGCAGGTTTCTTTCTCTTGGTGACTACAGGATTTAGTTCTTTTTTGTGGAACAACATCATATTCCTTGAAAGAAAAGCATGGAGAAATTAATGGGGCCTTTAATCTGTATTGTTCTGCTATGTGTTGTGTTTTAATCCAGGAATCTTTCAGCAATTCTTTCAGCAAGAATTTTAGATTGTAGGTAATATTTATCAAATTTATTTGACTGCCCATCTCACCTGAGGTGAATCTTAATGGTGTAGAGTAAAACCAGGAATTAAAAATTGAATAAGCTCATTAAAATTATAACAATAGATAAAACAAGACAATGAAAGGTGAGATGTTACATATAATACAACCAATATTCCTACTTTCTATTACCAGGGAGTCACTAGCCTTTCTGGGCAGGGCGGGGGGGGGGGGGAGAACACTTTTTAAGAGCTTCCTGGAAGGCCATAAGATTTGAGGCTAATCTCACCTGAGAAGGAATGATCTTCCAGAGAATAGATATCATGGCAGAAAAAGATGGCTTCCTTGGTTCTGTCAAATGGAACTTTTTTGCAGATGGTAACTGCTGCATACCATTTTTGCCAGACCTCATGGGATGGGTAGATGTAACAGGAAAGAGGCAGTCCCTTGGATAACCTGACTATGCTATATAGGGCTTTAAAGGTCAACACCAGCAGCTTGAATTGGGTCCAAAAGCAAACTGGCAACCAACATTGGTCACGGAGCAGAGGGGTAACATGTATCCATCTAGGTACACATAGTACTGTGACCCTGCAACATGTACCGCCCAAAGCTTCCTGATATGGCTTTTTTTTAAAAAGTATCTTTTAGTTACATTTTATTGTGAATGCAAATGTTTTATAGTAGAACTAAATTTCATTTTCTCGAAAGAAGGTTATTCCCTTTTACAGGGACATAAGTACTCTGCTAGACCAAGGAAGTAAGGTAGTCCAGAGACAACTATTGCTGAAAAACATTTATTTTGAATTTGGAGAAAAACTTTTGAAGAACAATTATGTTAAAAACTTACATAAATTTATAATTAGTATTTATTTTTTAATAAAACGCTCTTTTCAATTATATTGTCACTATATTCCATCTTATTGTCTTTTAATTAGCATGCCCTTTAATTTCTTCAAATATAGTATCATCCAGGAAGCAATAGGAGAAGAGACTCTATAATACATTAAAAAAATCATTTTGCAAACTGAAAGTCATTTTGCAAAGTCATTTTGCTAACTGAATCTCCCCTAAAAAGAACTAAAATTTCAGTTTATTGACTATGAAAAACACATAAACAACTCATCAAGTTTCATTCTGAAGTGTACTTGCTTATTAATATGCCATTCCATAGTACCACATGTTCCTGTACAATATTAAACATCAAACTAGAACATTCTGAAAATAGCTTTACAATATTACACACATTTATGTTATATTTACATTTATATTTTACTGTCATTTTAACTCCAAATATTCTCTAAGTGAGTTTGCCAGTGTCAGCCTCTGTTTTGCTATTTGCTTTCAGCTGCCATTAAAATGGGGAGGGGGGCTGGTAATTGGGAAGGGAAATTTTAAGTACAGGAGAGATTGTAAAAGGGAATTTTGTTCTCACCATCTACTGCCCATGCTGGTGATAGTGCTTGGTGTGGTCAAGGCCAACCGTCCTGCATACCAACCTGATGATGCTTCTTGAAGATGGAACTCACATGACACCTAGGGGATTTGCAGATTGGACTGTAGGATGGGATTACCAGGGGGAGGGTTTTTGGTCACATATTGATATGTATGATTTCATGCGCTTTTGTCTCAGATCTTGCTTTGCTTAGCTGCTATCAGGTATCAGTTGTGGTTTCTTTCTTGGTTGTTGAGGGAGGCCGCCTTGACAGCCAGCATTTGTATGCTCTCAATCTCTCTTTCCCCATTGATAGATAGGAAAAAGCTATTGTTCTCTTTGACTTGCATAATAGTGAATTTTGGTCTCTGGCTGTTTCTTGACTGGGCCATTGTAAATGTCTTTAGAAAATTATTTTTTTTTAAAAAGGTATGAAATTTGGCATGTTGGAGAATATAATGTCTACTTGCAGAGCTGTGATCTTTGCTTGGAATAGTTAGAGATAAGAATGTGGATCATGCTGAAGATTAGTTGTATCCTTGGCATTTGTGTCAAGTACTGGATTAATTTTAAACTTTTTTTTTCTTTTTCATTTATCCTCCTGTGCTGAACAAATTTATTAAATGAAGTTCTAATGCCAAGCCTTTTTTATTGCTTAAGTGTATTTCCCTGCCTAACAGTCCAGTCAGATCACCGAACCATAACATATCAGGTATGTCATATTCACAATAAAAATGTTCATGCATATGAAAAGAATGAAACAGAGGCAGAAAATCGAGCATTTGCAGGCCATTGAGATTTCCATGCATTTTATTAAAATCAATGGATCACAGTAACACATTTACTCTCAAATTATTACTAGCAACCAATGTCATATTATATTTAAAATAAAGGCAAAATAATTTGTGTATTAATGTATAAAATTAATAGACTAGTTGGAAAAAAGTAAAATGTTTCTTGAGTTAACTCAGCTCTTGATGATTACATAAACATGTATGTAATGTCTTGTTGGCAAGATTAATGAAGTGATTTGCTATTACCTTTAAAAAAACCTAATATAGCCTACAACTATGGGATTCAGTTTCTAATCAGGGCCAATCCTTGACTAGATTGAGATCAACTAAGATTGATAAGCACTGCTACCTGTTGTAGCTGATTGAAACTAGAGTAACTGTTAAATTGGTGGCATTCTATTTAATAGTCAGTCTCTTTCAATGCTCTCTTTCTGTTTTAGCTTTCAGCATAAGCAGTTTCCCACAGCATACTTTGTTTGCTTCAAGTAGTCTTCTTATCCATCACCAGGTAGAGTTTGCTCTAGGCTGTCCTGGAAACAACAAACTTTCAAGAAACAACACTATATGTCGTCCCTGTAGGTCCACTAGTCATTAGACATTCCTTTCCAGTCACCTCTAGCAAGATGGGTGGCATACAAGTTTAGCAAATAAAATATCAATAATGGTGCATTAGAAAAATTTGCAAAGAATTCTCTTTGCCTGCAAGCAAGAACTGGTGGGAACATAAAATAGAGAAAGTAATTGAAATGAAGAAGTTAAAGTTCTCTGAGACTTTAGAATTCAGACAGGTGCCTGCCACAAAAAATCCCAGACTTAACAATTCTTAATAAGACCATAAAGTTTGGATACTAGATGTGGCAGTACCTGGAGACAACCAAACAGAGAAGATAACAAAATACAAAGACCTATAGAATGACTGTGGCAAAAGAAAGCAAAGGTAGTACCAACAGCAATAGATGCCTTGAGTGCAATCCCAAAACAACTGGAACACCACCATTGACATTGAAAAAAATCACCATCTGTCAATTGCAAAAGGCAGCTTTACTCAGAGTAGCTTATGTTCTGCAATGATACCTTTAACACCAATGAACATCAACAACTGCATATCCCAGATCTTTGGGAAGCATTGGATAGACGGATAAAAATAACAAAACCAGTCTGAGCATTTGGCTATTTGGCATACAATGAACCATAATAACAAAAACTATGATCAGCGTCATCTTAAGATAATAAAGAAACTCAAACTTGTCATAAAAAGTTCTTCCTGATGCATAAGGATCTGCACATATATTTTTTTAAAAATCAGAAATTAGGTATTTATAGCTGTCATATAGCCTACATTTTTCTGTTTATTTATTATATATAATGTACATCAGGAAGAAGGTTTGAAATGATGGTTCTCATCATATTTTTGGGATCAGATTATTGTATAATAAATTTTATTTTATTGAATTAAGCTTTCCAAAATTAGTGTCTTTCTGATATGTTGAAGTTGGAATGATCAAAATTCCTAGTCAGTTTGAGGAAAACTGATTTTTTAGTCTTGGAAATCAACAGTTCATCTGTAACATTTTTTGTCCTTGTAAAACACAGCTTCATTCCTTTCCCTTTCATGCCTGTTATATGTGTTCATTGGGATCATTAAGCAAATAGAACATATTTGCTTTCAGTTGCTCTGCTGAGAAGTGAAGAAATTAGCTGAGTACAAGATAGCTGGCAACTTTCTGACTTATCTTGCACATTAACCGTCCTATTTCCTGGTTTTGCAAACGTCCTGGAAATCTAGTCACTGAAGTTAGCACTGCAGATGTTAATTCAATCCGCTGGGACTGGCCTAGAATATTTCATTAAATCATGTTCCCAAAGTTTTCCAGCTACATTCTAACTTGAAATGTGTTAAACTGTGAAATTATACTGTATCTCTTATTACGGACACTCAGTCATCATCGTGCAATCGGAAATAATGTATTCCCATGTTCAGTCAAAATGATGAATGCTGTGCTGCGTTGTGTGCCTTTTAAATGAAGTTTGTGGGACTTTACACACAGAGAGTATTAAAATATCAAAATTGTTAAAGAAGAGCATTTGGAAGAGAAAAATCATTAAAAAAAGATAAGCAGGGAAGAACCAGTTCCAAACAAGGGACCACAAAGTTCCAACCAATTCCAAAAAGGCACCAAAAGATTATTTGAGAAGAGTAAGAATTCTGTGTGGAAACACTCCACCTTGTTTCTGCACCTAGGTAATTTTAAGTACAGTATGATTTTTATCAGAGGCAATAAGAGGCAAAAGGGATAATTTAAACAGTGTATCATAGGAAAAATGTATAGATCTATATATTATGGGGTACCTGAGCTCTTTTTGGCTTTTAGGTGGCTATGTAAACTGAAAAACATTATGTGGAGATTCTGAATATTAGATTATATGTACCCTTAATATGTTATATCTTTGTTATTCAACATTGAATATATATAGACCTGATCCACTTTACCCATTGCTTTATTCTGTGGGATCAAATCCAAACATGGGCCTTTGAATTTAAGTAACTACATGATAGCCAGATAAAAGGAGGCAAAATCAGGAGTGGGTTGCTGCCAGTTCGGTGTGCATGCAATTTTGTGCAGTTGCCCATAAATTGTTGCCCATAAATAGGTCTGTGCATGCGCAGAACATTAAAAAAATGTTCTGAGCAATAGGATACTGGGGTACCAGTTCTGAGGCATGGCAGGCCTGGGTCGCTGCCAGTTCCAGCGACCCGAGCTGGCAAACCACTACCGGTTCGGCTGAACCGGTCTGAACCGAAGGAACCTTCCCCTGGGCAAAGTCCATATGCTTCCTCTGGGTTGAATATTGCTGATACATATGAATGTGAGATACATAGGTAGTCCTCTACTTATGACCACATTTGAGCCCAAACTTTCTGTTGTTAAATGAGTTTGAACTCATTTTACGAACTTTTTGTCATAGTTTTAAGTGATTCACTGCAGTTGATAATTTAGGAACCTGGTTGTTAAGTGAATCTGGCTTCCACATTGAGTTGCTTGTCAGAGGGTCACAAAAGGTAATCACATCACCTTGGGACACAGCAACAGTCATATGTATGAACTAGTTGCCAAGTATCAGAATTTTGATCACATGTTCATGGGGATGCTGCAAAGGTCATGTTCTGACCCCCCTCGTCCCACACCAACACACACTCCAAGCCAAAGATAAGTTACGGCATTTAATTAACAGACAGACAGGTCCTTGGCAGCAAACCGGCACAGACAAGCTTGGGCAGCAAACCAGCACAGATAAGCCGTGGCAGCAATCCTGCCTGCCAAGCTCATCATAATGTTCTCCGATATTGATTCCTGCGTTGACTTCTGCAAAAGGGGCATGTGCACAAGCAGTCTTTTTATAGTCTGGAGAGGAGCCTAATGACCACCAGCTGAGTGCAATTACCTCCTGTAACTGCGCAACTGTTCCTGACTCCTATTAGCTCTTCGGTGCCGTGCATCCAGAAACAACTCACTGCTGGCGTCCGGCTCACTCTCCCTTGTCTCCTCCCCACTGGTCCAAGGCTCAGGTGCCTTCTGGTGGCCAACCAGCCACTCTGCGCCCTGCTCAGAGTCGGAACCCTGTCCAGAGTCCTCCACATCCTCCAAAGCCGACTCATAGGGCCCCTCGCTGTCGGAGTCTGGTGGCAGCTCCAACAGTTCCTGCTGGGCCACAACAGGTCATACCTGTGAAAATAATCGTGTCATTTTTCAGTGCCATTGTAACTTTGAACGGTCACTAAATAAATTGTTGTAAGTTGAGCACTACCTGTATTGGACTGTTTTCATAATTAATAATTATTTTATTATTTTTTATCATTGAAAACTTTAAAAGCTCCAGCATATACATTGACTTACTTGAATGAGCAAACCAGCAATGAATCAATTAGATGATGGTTCTATTATTTTGTTTATTATAGTCTTCCTTATGGATAAGCTGTGCCAACTCTTCTCCTGCTTATACTTCATTAGCAAAAGGAAACCAGACCCTACATTCTTCTATACTTTAAGTAAAATAAATTCTTCGTCTATACAATCCCACTTCTATCATTTTCAGGGCAGGGCAATGACAAACATCTCTTACACTCCAGGGCATATTTCTAGACAAGTTACTTTAAAATTCAAGTGCTCAGTTTAGGACTGCGAACATTGCTATAAATCCAATCACTTTTATTTTCCATGCTGCAGGGCTAATTTCCTTTCTGCTAGATTTATGTCCATTTTTAAAAATGAAAAATCCATGCTTTGTCGCTTGAAGCAGCTTGGTCTGTGCTTAAGTAAAATCTGGAAATCACAGGTTTTCCACCCTGGATCCTGAGATATTCTTCATAAATTCTGGCTCCAAATGACCCCAATTTTGGATGTTCCTTCCCAATATCAGAATTAATGTATTTGTCATAGATTCTTAAAATAAAAGGCTACCACATGGTAATAGTAACCTGGATTGTCAGAATACATCTCTGTGTCACTCTAAGCTACTGTTCTTAATTTTCATTATCTTATCTGTGTTGATAGAGTGTCATCTTCCTAAATCGCCAGGGATTTTTCAGAGTAAAATATTGAATGTGTGAAGACACACTGATTTGAGTGTTTCATTTCAAACTATGCAGTAAAGCAAAGCTTTTTCTATCCGAAGAAAATGTCTGCACGTTCTGTGCTTCATTGCTGTTTTTATAGCATATGATGCTATAAGTGCATGGTCACATTTTGCATATTTATATCTCTGCCTATTAAATTGATGTATTCCTGACCAAAAAAGAAAAGAAAGAAACACTAAAAGTATCAAAATGTCAGTTTCCAATCAGTATGGAAGAACTGCAGCAGATCATGGCATGTGGGAGTGCTTTTATTCTTATTCTACAGTGATTTTTCTTGCCTGGAGCTTCTGATATGAAAATTTATGAAACCGCAACATCAATCTGATATGACATTTATTTTACAAACTCTAATTTGTACTAATGAAGCTTTACTCGTGTATTTAAAAATCAAAATTAAAAATGAAGATTGTTCACAGTTCAAGAAAATATTTGTTCTTTTAAATGTTATTTCCTTAACAAGAGAATGCTACCAAAATTTCTTTGACTAGCTGTTTTCAAGATTTTTGGATTATAATCCCCAGACTCCCCCAAAACAGCATATTTAAGAATGGGCAATGACTGGCCGTCTAGATGCTTATGAACTCTGTATCTCATGTTTTCGATCCTTGGAATTTGCAATGCAGCAACATGTGAAGGACTGCTGATTGTTTTAATTTAGGGTTTGAGCTTTCTTTGACTTTTTTGCCCCATAAAGATTTCCTAAGACTCAAATGCTCAGTTTCAGAATTACTTTGAGTTTTATTTCTGGAAAAAGGTCAATAGCAATTTTGCATCCTACATTACCATTTCTTATCTGTATCTTTCATTCCTTGCTTTTATCTGTATCATCTCTAGAAGATTTTGGAAGACAAAAATCTACTTTTAGCTTTTTTAAAAATGTGTCATACTTTTCTTTCCATTTCTTTTTTCAATTCTAATATCTGAACTATTTTCAGTAGATAACAATGGCACCTTTTAGAAGTTTTCTTATCCTACCCTAAAGTCTTTTGTGACTACAATTGTAGTTCCACAGTGCAAAAATCAGCTAGGGAAAGGTCTATTTGGCCACCTGATAAATTTTCTCTGATTTCCACACATAGGACAGTGAAGTGATAGAATATGATGTACCACTTCAATATAGCGGAAGAAAAAAATGGGTTTGAAATATTTGCTTCCATTTAAAAAAATCAACTTGTATCGACTGGTTTTTATATTCCAGTCCCCTCACCATTGAATTGCCTACAGAACTTTCAAAATCCTTTGGAAATAGTGAGAACTTGTATAAAGCATCTCTTTGCAAATCATTAAATCTTCTGCATCTTCTAAGCTCTACTGTAACTCCAGGAGCTGCTCCTGACTAACACTTCATCTGATTTGAAGGGAAATGGATATGCACATGTACTTAAAGTCACTAGAACCAACTCCCAATGCAACTATAGAAAGGTATAACAGTTTTAATGATTGGAAGTACTGGCAAAAAAATTCCATCTTTCACATAGAAGCACATCTTTCAGTAGATTTGTACTGTCTTTTAACATTGATGATCTTTTGTCCAGAACATTGAATACTGTATATTACTATAGAAATTTCTATAACTTAATTCTCTATCATATAAAGTTCAGATTTTAACAATTCTCCAAGAGTTCCTGCTTGCTCAAGCCTTGCTAGGTAATATGTGGAGCACAGTTTGCATACTACTATTATTCCCAGCTTAATTACAAAAGAAAAAAGAAAAGAAGAGAAAGTATTAATCTGCAACTGCTCTGTTCTTACTCAGCAAGTGATGGCCCATCTCTCTTATCTTATGAAGAAAGTGCAGATGGTGGTTATGCATAAGCCTGAATCTCCTGCGGTTCTCTTTCTGAAAATTAAACATTTCTAGCATTACTCTGTTGAAGGCACAGCACAGCAAACATCTGTTTGTGAAAGAGGGTTTAAAAGACTGGAGGAAAAAGTCTTTTCCTCTAGCCAAAGCCCTAGAGAAGATTTCCAAATCTACTCCATTTTTTTTCCTGGCAACTTAAATTAGTTGCTGAGGTATCCTATCTGCAGCACTCTGGTCCACTGAGGAATGGATTTGAACATTTTTATATACCTCTTCCTAACAGGGATCTTGTCTGCAGTCGTCAAAGAATGAGCGATAATCCATGTGTGTGCAGTATTGAATTATTGTTTCAACTTTCCTTTCCTTTTAAAAATTAAACAAGAATCATAATTATTTTCATGAAAAAAGGAGGAAAATTCTACTTTAGTATACTATTACGCTAGCATTCTATTGCATGGAAGTTCTAACTCGCAAAGGAGAATATTAATTCATATGATTTTTCAATATGCAGCAGTCAGACATGACATTTATCCTACAACATCAACACTTCCCCTGCTTTATTTCATTTCTCTATAAATCTAGTTCCTGTCCTTTTCATAACAAATCAGAGTTTACATAGATGTTATTATTTTCATAGATTTAGTGGCATTGCTTTAAGGCATTTTTAGTCTGCTTAAAAGTTTCAATTATTGGATGGATTAAAAGCAATTATCTTATTCTCATCATAATTATAAGCAACATAATTTCAGCTTTCATTTACAGAGGTTATGTAAAACCATACTGTACCCCATATCTTATTAAAATATATTTTCAATAATACATTGAAAATACATGCCCAAAATATTATTTATTATATGAATATAATGTAGGAAGATATTAATAATGGAAAATGTGTAATATTAAAATATATTTAACAATTTACCTGATTTGTTTCTTATAAGTCTTTACAAAATAAAAAGCATTTTTCAAGTTTTCAATATTAATTTTGTGTGTGTGTGTGTATGAATAGCTCGGATCACACTTTAAGCCCAAAACACCATCCTGAAGATGGCGAGTGAGACCTTGCTGAAATGTTGCCAAGACAATCTCAATCTTACATGGGAAAAGACCCAAATATAACAAGACCAGCATACCTACACCTGTGAAAATCTATGGAAAACATGTGTGTGTGTGTGTGTCTGTGTCTGTGTCTGTGTGTGTGTATTAAAAAAAAGTTGAGTGAAAAAAATATTTTTAAATAAGACCTGATGTACCAAACAAATGAAAGAAACATCCAGTTAAAACTATGAGAAACAAAGTGAAAAAGAGTAATATTTGTATGTACAGCAAAAAAAATTGGGCAACAGTATTAATGCATTGCAAAAATCATTGCAATGTATTAGCATTTTAGCTTCTGCCTTTTAGATGATTAACTATATATAGTAACAAAAACTCAAACTTCCTAAATAACAGTTGATATCATCAGTGCAGTTCCTTTTCAGTAATCTTAGTTCAATTTAATTGTCTTAATGAGTTCCTCATTCACTAATGTGACTCCTCCTTGGTACTTAGCTCACTGTGATGTCACTGTGGTTCTTTGCTTCAAGTATCCTGCCATAATCAGGACTCAACATTCAACACAATTCAAACTTCTCTACTGACTCCATTGAATTACTGTGCTCTCCTTGTGTGGTAGGGGCTGTAATAGTTAATATATTAAAAGGAGTCCAAATTATTTACATATAACATTTCAGTATAACATCCTTATGCAGAAATCATTAGGACCAGATCCAAGTATAATTCATAGACATTAAGGCTAATACTTTGATCAAACATTTAAAATGTAATCAAAACTTAGTGCCATTTGAACTTTCAGTATACAACTCTTAATCCCTTATTAAATGAATTTGATGGTAATAAATAAATACCTGGAACACAAAATAAACATTAAAGCAGATGTTTGTTTTATAATATTTATATTATATTTATTCATTTAGGTAAGAAAAACCAAATGCACAGGTGTAGTATATGTGGTACCTCGCTCAATAGTAGTAACTTTGAGAGGGATCTTGGTGTCCTAGTGGACAATCACTTAAATTTGAGGCAGCAGTGTGCTGCAGCTGCCAAAAAAGCTGACAATTATAAGCTGCATTAACAGAGGGATAAAATCAAGTTCACATGAAGTGTTAATACCACTTTATAATGCCTTGGTAAGGCCACACTTGTAATACTGCATCCAGGTTTGGTCATCATGATATAAAAAGTTGTTGAAACTCTAGAGAGTGCAGAGAAGAGCAACAAAAATGATTAGGGGACTGGAGGCTAAAGCATATGAAGAACGGTTGCTGTGTATTTTTAGTTTAATGAAAAGAAGGTGACATGATAGCAGTATTCCAATATCTCAGGGGTTGCCACAAATAAAAGGGAGCGATGTTATTCACCAAAGCACCTGAAGGTAGGACAAGAAGCAATGGATATAAACTAATCAAGGAGAGAAACAACCTAGAACTAAGAAGAAATTTCCTGACATAAAAATTAATCAGTGGAACAACTTGCCTCCAGCACTGGAATGCTCCAACACTGGAAGTTTTTTAAGAATTTGTATTTGTATTTGTATTTGTAAGTTTATTTATAGGCCGCCCTTTTCCCTGAGGGGACTCAGGGCGGCTTACAACTTGTGGGGAAGGGAATACAGACAGTGACATATAAAAACAATACATAATTAAAAATAGAAACAACATTCATCATTCGGGTGGGGACGAATTACAATCTTTAACCCCAGGCCTGACGGGATAGCCAGATCTTGAGGGCTGTGCGGAAGGTCTGGAGGGTGGTGAGGGTACGAATCTCCACGGGGAGATCGTTCCAAAGGGTCGGAGCTACTACTGAAAAGGCTCTCCTCCACGTGGTTGCCAATCGACACTGACTGGCAGATGGAACTCGGAGGAGGCCTAATCTGTGTGATCTGATAGGTCGCGAGGTGGTAATTGGCAGGAGGCGGTCTCTCAAGTACCCAGATCCACTACCATGAAGGGCTTTATGGGTGGTAAGTAGCACCTTGAAGCGCACCCGGAGACCAACAGGGTCAAGCCCATGGCTGTCATGGAAGCCATGAACTCCTGCGCCCCATCAGAGTGTTCACCGAGCGAAGGCAGATTGAAATCCCCCAGGACCATAAGCCTGGGGAACTCAATTGCTAGCTCGGCTACCGACTTGAGGAGCGAGGGGAGGGCTGCTGCAATGCTGTTGGGAGGCAGGTACGTTAACAGCAAACCCACTTGACCCTTGAGGTCCAACTTCACCAGCAGGGACTCACACCCGACAAGCTCCGGAGCAGGGATCCTACGAGGTGCTAAAGACTCCCGGATAACAATAGCCACACCCCCACCCCTTCCTTTGGCTCTCGGCTGATGAAGCACCTGAAATCCTTCTGGGCACATCTCAACGAGGGGGACTCCTCCCTCCGGGCCCAGCCAGGTTTCAGTAATACATGCCAGGTCTGCCCTCTCGTCTAAAATTAAGTCCCGGACGAGGGGAGCCTTGTGAACTACAGACCTGGCATTTAGCGACAACAGCCTGAGACCAGGGTCCTGATTACTCGCGCCATCTGGCCTTGGAGTGGGACTCATAGGGCCGGAAGGAGGGATCTCTGTGATGTAGCGAGCCCTCCTTCCCCGGTAATGGCCAGCCCTAAAGTCCCCGCCATACCTGCCCCTCCCCGTTATGACCGTGATGCTCCGACCCACTCCCGTGTCCATGGTCCCCTCAACCACCCCCACGGTTCCCGCGTTCCCCGACAGGCCCTCCGAATCAGGCACACTCATTTATTCACTCAAGCAGTCCCCACATAATAATTAAAAACACATAAAAATACAACAACCATGGAATAATAAAAGTGGGATCATTCAATTCACACATGCAAGTCCCATACACTCACCATACCATTTAAAATTTATGCAGCGTGCGGAGATATTGCAAAAGATCCTACAGAAGGGGAGGATTGCATTTCTTCCCTTCTTATGCAGTTGGAAAGGTCCCAGGAGTCTAGGTGGTTAAAAAGACCGCCAAAGATGTTCAGTCCGGTTTGCCAACGATGTAGGGGAAGGCAAAGTCTGGGTGGTTGAGGTGGTTTCCCTGGGGCGGCGAGGGGTAATGCTGATCGGGCAGGTGCAGTTTGTTCGTGCGTGTGGAAGCCCAGGGGATGTAATTGTAGGAAGGGTGGGTAGGTGCTAATTAAGGAGGCGGTAAAGATGATAAACCAGCCAGAAGATGAAAAAAGTACCAATAATGGCCACTGGGGGGAGTCTGAGCTCCAAGAACACTGCCTTTCCGGAGCAATGGCGTCCTGAGGCAGCAGCAGCAGCAGCAGCAGACGATAACCAGCACAGCAGAGAGCCCGTCGTTGGAATCCTGGGGTCACAGTCCAGGCAGATAGACGGTAGAACGACGTGGAGCCCGACGGGGGCAGCGGCAAAATACAGAAAGAATGCCGTGCCGGGGGGGAAGGGGGGGAATCAGCTGGGCCGCGGTGCAAAGCTACAAAGCTGCGGTGGGGGGAGAGAGCCAGTCCTCCTGTCCAGGCAGGCACTTCCATAGAGTTCCCCACCCCTTGTTCGGGGCACAAGCCAACACACCGACACTGTTCGATAAAAGACCAAGGCCTCCCAGGGCAGCGGGGCAATCTCCCAGGGCGGCGAGGCCAAAACCACCGCCGCTCACGTAAAGCCGCCGCCCCCCCAACCAGCTGTACGAAAAGATCGCCGAGGGAGGTAACACCGTCCAGGAGCCACCCGAAGGCAACCCCCTCCTCAAATAGTTACCTCCCGGGGAAGCCCGAGCGTTGATGTCTTGGGGGGACCCCTCCGTTATCATGTCCGGGGTCCTGGTCACCTGGAATCTTTTGTTGTTAATTTCCAATAGCCGGAGCGATGAGACTCGGCAGCCATTTCCCATTCTCACGCATGCGCCCATCTCTTTAGAAGAGATTGGAAACCATTTGTCTGAAATGGTATAGAGTTTTCTGCCTGAGCAGGAGGTTGGACTAGATGACCTCCAAGGTCCTTTGCAACTCTGTTATTCTAGTCTATTTTATGTCCAATTAAGTTGTGTTATGATATATTTAGTCATAAACACCAAGATCCCTATCAGAATGATAACTTGAAAGCTACATAAATGCACAAAGCAATAACAATAGTGCTTTGACGTATATACTCCTTGATAGTGCTTTACAGACCCCTTTAAATGGTTTACAGAATCAGCGTATTGTCCCCAACAATCTGGTTCCTCACTTTATTGACCTCGGAAGAATGGAAGGCTGAATCAACCACGAGCCAGTCATGATCAAACTGCTGGCAGTCGGCAGAATTAGCCTGCAATACTAATTCTAATCACTGTGTCACCATGGCTCTTCTATAGAAATATAGACAATATGAACAGTGACTTATCCACACATTAACCAAAGTCTTTGAAAGATTGTCTTCTTCAGATTGCTCAATACCTCCTTATATGGACATGCCCTTATAGGGAATAAGTAGAAATCAGACATAAAAGAGTGAAAGGAAAACTTAAATCTGAGCGGTCAATCAAGCGTGTCTGTCAGTCTGGAAAGTGGCTAGAGATCATTAAAGTCTAGGAAAATCTCACTCTGAACAATCAATCAGGAATAATTAATTTCCTGTTTTTAAAAGTTGATGGGGAAAGTCCAAGTAAATGAAGCATTAATTGCAATGGAATTTAGAGCAGGAGAATTAGGAAATAGATATCAATTTAAAGGAATAATGGAGTTAGAGGCATAGTAGCAATATATTTCATGGACTGCTCTGAGTAGACAGAAATGTGTATATCTTTGAAAGATATCTTTATGTAAATTTGCTTCCGTATTCTATTTTCTTGTTCTTTGTAAAGGAGCAGTTGGGTAGAGAAGCCTTTTTAAATTAATTATCAGTTCTCTTTTGTTTCCTTTTTCTCTTTATATTTTTCTGTGGTAAAAGAATGTGGTATTTTTAGCATGAAATTGCCAACATTTCAGAACTCAATAATGTAGGAAGATTTTAGACATTGTTATTATTTTTTAAATTATTTATAATTCCCCATGTATTTCCTGCATGTAAAGAGCAAGCATAGCTCGATCCTGATTAAATTAAGTTTCTTCATTCTCTTGCTTTTTATAACACCATTTAAATACTAGCATGATAATAGAACAGAGTTGTCTCTGAAGGCCTACATCATGTTTTCACTATTTGGTTTTATAATTTTATTCCTATAGGAAAACTAAATATGATGACTGTTTAAAAGAAATTTTAAAGCCTGAATATGCAGAATCCAATAGATTAGGGATTTTCAAAGTTTTTTCTGGCTTTGGAACTTTTTTTTTTTTTTTTTAAAGAAGTGCTTTGAAACTCTGATTCTTTTTTTTCCTTAGCTTTTCACAGAGCCCTGTCAACTTCTCAGAGAACACTGAAAATCTCATAGAGTATTTAAAGTTGCCAAAAAGGTCACTTCATAAAACATGTTATCATAAGAGGAAAACCTCCATATCCTTTGTGTGGTTCACATTGCTGCTATTATGGGTTGTCTGTGCACGGGAATCAGAGGTGGTATTCAGCAGGTTCTGGAGAACCGGTAGTGGAAAGAGTAGTTCGGAGAACTGGTAAATACCACCTCTGACTGGCCCCAACCCCATCTATTCTCTGCCTCCCGAGTCCCAGCTGATAGGGAGGAAATGGGAATTTTACAGTATCCTTCCCCTGAAGTAGGATGGAAATGGAGAGTTTACAGTATCTTTCCCCTGCCATGCCCACCAAGCCATGCCCATCAAGCCATGCCACGTCCATAAAGCCACACCTACAGAATCGGTAGTAAAAAAAAAATTGAATCCCACCACTGATGGGAATGCATATTTAGAAACTTCTTTATCTGGAAGCAATAGCACACTGATATTGCTAGGCCTGCTCACCTTCTATTGAGAGAATCTTTGAAGTGAACCTTCCAAAGCAAGTGGCTGCTTAAATGCCACAAAGAGGGGGGAGAGTTTTGCTTGCAAAGCATCCCTTCTGATTGCTTTTCACTATCCAATTAAATAATATTTCTAATTAGTTTCCTTTGATTGTACCATTTTGTTTGTTCCTGTTCTTTCATTCATTTTTAGACGATTATGGTAGTTTTTAAATATCTGTATCTGACCTCAAATCCTTTTTCAATTATCAGAAATAGTCTAAGTACGTAGGCTGGATTTAATGTTTCAGTTTGGGAAAGATAGCTTTCTGGTAATAAAAAGTCTGATACAGCTGTTCAGACCATTTTATTCACAAAAGGTTTTCTTATTCATTAATTCTGGTATATTTCTTATAATGTGATTTACATGTGAACATGCATTATATTTTAGTTTCAGATGATTTTTCTATGAAACATTAATGTGTATGAAATTGCAAAGAAATTGCTCAAGCAAACAGAGCAGCTCTTATGTATCTATGTACCACCATTTACCAAGAATATATTCTCATTTTGTTCTGATAACCTTGAAGCACATTTAGTTGATTTAGTCTAAGTCTCTTTCCATTCTAAAAGAGAACAGTCTTGCTACAAAACCTTGCAATATATTTATAAATTCACATTTTTAAAAGGGATCATTTATGTTACACTGAAATGCAGCTGAGGATCTGCTTTGATGGGAGAGTGGTTGCGGGTAGAGAGAGAAATTATTAATCTTTTGTTTCCTTTCTGTGAAAAAGCCTGCATATTTTCCCAGTAGGAATAAATAAAGGTTGATCCGGCTGCTTTTTGATAGAAAAAATGAATTGATAAAGCTTCAGAACTGGCCTTTAATATTTCAATTTCGTTAAAACCAAACATCTCTCAAACAATCAGTAAATTCTTTTCTACAAATATAGAACAGAATAGAGCTCACATTTAAAAGGAGAATATTAATTCCTTCCTAATTGTAAACTAAAGCCATGATCCCTAAAGCATTACATTCTGCATGAGTTCAATTTCCGATTGATTTAGTGAAGCTATTTCAGATTATTTATTTTGAGAATGTTGCATAAATTGAAGCAGTGAAAGAAATGAACCCATCTCTAAATAAAGTATTCTTTTCCTGTTTCCCACTGTTCAGGTTCTTTGAGTCAGTGATAAGATATTTTGCAGAATATTCTAATAAATGCAGTCAGGCAAAGTATTCTTTCTTACATTCAGACAGGGATGTACCTTGTAGTACTATCACCCTTTCAACCTTTGAGAATACTTAAGTCAGTCATAGAAAGAAATCGTAAGATAGTAAAGAGGGCAAGAGCTGTCATGATTTTTTAAAAGGGAATTAAAAGATGTGAGAGGCTCTTTCTTCCTAATGGGATTTTGAGTCTGTTAGAGTTATTAATTGGCTAATAATCTTGAACCAGTTGCACATGTAGCTGGAGGCTTCCTATTCTGAAGGTTGGGTTAGCAGTAGTCAAGGGACATATCAACAAAATTATGACCTTTACCATTCCTCCTGGCTTCATCATCATCCAGCAGCTTGATTTGATTTGAGCAGTGCTAAAAATGAAAATGATTTAAGAGAAAGAGAACTGACCATTGCCTTGAGTCCCTTTTAATAGAAGAATGGAACAAAAATATAGTGCTTCATTGTCCCATAAAAATGTATATATGTGCAGATTTGCACATATAAAAAAGGGCAATATCATTGAACTATATAATTGGTTCACATTACACATAGGCTAAAAGACTCAGTCATAAAAATATAAATTCTAATGTACTTGGTAAATTCAAAACTAGAAGATAATGTGGCAATACTTTTAATTTAAGTTACTCACATCTGGAGAAAAATATTCCTCTAATCAAAATATATGATTCACATCCCAAGTTTGACAAATAAAATTGTAATGTTCTGATAATTCAGGGAAAAGCAGAAATCACTTATGTTGGAGAAGACAATTGTCTCCCAAAATGAGAGTTAATACATCCAATGATACTTTTTTTAATTTATTCATACTTATATGGCTGCCCATCTCATAAGAACATTACTCTGGGGAGTATACAACAGTGAATTAAAAATACATAACAAATTACTGAAATTTATATAAGAGAAAATATAGTCTATGTCACATTAAAATCTGACACATGAATTCATAATTCAAAAATTCAATTAAAAAGATAGGGTAAGTAATACAAAATATAAAACAGATATTCCTTTCTCTTTCATGTTATTAGATAGACCTGATCAATGATTATTTCTGTGAGCCCCAATGTAGAAATGTTTATAGTTTAATCTGGTCAATGGCATTTTATGTTAATCTATCTCCAACTAATCTTATGCTATTTTATCCTGTTTTATTAATAAGAGAAGACTCTTTCAGAACAATTCAGAAAAACATACTGTGCTTCAGGAAATTATTTAAAGATAGATTCTGTGCATTTCAAAACACTTTAGGAAAGGTACCAAAGAGGTTTGACTGTGTATTTCAAAAATTCTAAATATAATCCAGCCAGTCACTTTGAGAGTGAGATGGGTGGTATCTAAATTTGTAAATAAGTAAATAAATGTGTTTAAGAACTGATAACCTAATGCCTTTGTTAAAAGAATCTTATTAGAAAAGTTTTGAATATACTATGATAGGTCACAACAGATTTAAAAAGATTAAATTTGTAGCAAAGATATATCCAACCATGTGTACAACCTGTCCTGAACCAAATGCCCATCAACAGATAGCTGTGAAACTGAATCATCAGAGCTAAGCAATCCCTCTCCCCACTTGTTCAAGAATCCAGAGAAGAGAAAATATGGAATTAAATGGAGGTTCTAACTCCCTTGGTTTTAACTGCTTCTTTCTTCAGAATCATTCAACCTCAGGTAGGTAATTTATCTTCAGTGCATGGGAAGGAAAGCACTGGGATGAAAGAGCAATGAAGAAGAAAAGCATTTGGTTTGTCCCAGGGATGGGTTTCAAAACTTTTTACTACCTATTCTGTGGGTGTGGCCTAATTTGTGGGCATGGCTTGGCATTCATGTGACTGGGTGGGTGTGGCCAACTTGTCACTCACCAGGAGATGCCATGGATTGGGTAAAATGTGGTGAAGCTGACTTAACAATGCTCTTGCTTAGCGACCAAAATTTTGTGCTCAATTGTAGTCATAAGTCAAGGACTATCTCTGCCTTCTTCTGCATGGCAGTCTTGTCCTAGAAAACTCCTTCTCCTTTCTGGTAATTTTCCTCTCTGTTAGTGGCACCAAAATAATCCAGACGTTGTAAGGTTTTCTGCTGCAGCAGAGGGTTGGACTAGATGACCTCTGAGTAAATTTCTAGCCCTAAATTGCTGTGCTGTTTTCCTTCCTTTTTTCCTTCCTTCTTTCCTTCTTTCCTTTCTTTCTTTCTATCTAGCTTCCCTCTGTGGGAAGCAACCCCTCCTCATAAATAACTGCTGAATGTCACTTTGCAAACCTGAGCAGCTTTTCAATTTAAAGCAGGAGTCTAAGGTTTGCAGCTTTGCAATACTTATAGACTTCAACTCCCAGAATTCCACAGCCAGGCATGTTCAGTTCCGATTTAAAGTGACAGCATTTATTTTTTCCCTTTGCTGAATCTCACACAGAAAAGTGAGTTTCCTTCCTTCTTTCTCCCTCCCTTCCTCTTACTTTTTAAAGCTTTTTCCCCCCTTGCCTGACTGGCAGAGGAAAAAACTTTTTTTTAAAGAGCTTCTGATGGGAGAACAGGTTTGGGGATGTGGCCAAGTCACCATTTTTACTACGGGTTCTATCTGGTATGCCAGATTTTCACTATCTCTTCTGGCGTACCAGACCATATAAGGAGGAACCCACCTCTGGTTTGTCCAAATGTTGCATTTCCCAAAGTGCATATAAAGCAAATCTGTTGCTTTGCCTAGTAGCAAGAGATACCTATTGGATGTCTAATTCTAAGTTACATGAATTATTCAGTTCCTAATTCCGGGCTATAAGATTGTGTTGCAGTTGTACTCGCTTCTTAGCTTTAGATTCAGGAGAGGATGTATGTTATTACCTAGACTGAATTGAGTGGGAGAAAAACAACAATTTCAGAAACATGCTTGAAGATAATTATTTATCTCTTGTGATTTCTACTCAAGTGTGTTAAGGTTTAGCAGTGGAAACAATTGCAATAAGCATGGAAGAATCACATCTGCTAATCCAGTCTTCCACCCTGTCATTAAAGTGTTTATCTAATATCCAGAAAGCATTCAAGTTACATTTATAGTTATTTCATATTCTCCCAGGTATTCTGAGAACAGGGCAAGAGAGAAAGACTAATATTATGAATGAAGACAAATACACATGTCCCAGGATAATGCTGAAAGATCCAATCTGGGTCGGTTACCGGGACCAAAGGTTTACTCTTCCCAGATTGGATCTTGCAAATAATATTACATCTTGGATTTTTCTCTTGACAGTGTGAATTGTTCCCTCTTAATTTCATAATAAAATCAACCTGAATTAAAGGTTTCTAATTTGTGGTTCTTGGGTACTTACTTACTTCCACACCTTTAAATAAATTTCCTGAACTATATCAGCAGAAACTAATTTATTTCAAATAAGCAAAGTGGCAATATTTAATTATAGATTGCTGCTTTACTATTGCAATAAGGTACTGAACATTACAATTTCACAAAAGCTCTATATATTGCTAATAACATATGTGTATATGCATATGCATAATGTATGCAAATCATAGACATATATGATGCTTCTCTCTGTGTGCAATTAATGTTAAAGAAAAAGTAAAATAATTGGAAGTTCTATTGATCTTCTTTGCATTCCCCATCCATTGTTATGAATAAAGTTGTCAATCAGGTCAAAACAAATGGAGAATACAACTAGATTATAGGCAACAGGAACTGTACAAACTATTGACAAGTTGAAATGGACTTTGCTTGTTTCTTAATTACTGCTGATTTATATCCAAAGAGCCAATTTGAAATAGTAGTTAAGGTATCATGTTAAAACTACAAAACTGTGAATTCTAGTTCCACCTGAGGCCCAAAACCAGTTGGGTGACCATGGGCCAGTCATTCTCTCTAAGCCCTGGGAAGAAGGTAATGGCAAACCATTTCTGGAAAATCTTGTCAAAAAACTACAGGGATGTATGCAGGCAGTTGCCAGGAGTCAATACTGATTCAAAGGCAAAAATAAATAAAACCATATTCATTCTCTCAATTGCATATAAGCCCTAAAGAAAATTAAAACAATTTTGAGGACAAGATAAATCATTTCAGTGGTATACAAAGCTTTGGTAATATATCATTATCTATTACCTAAGCATAAGAGAATTCAAGCATGTTTATGAAAAGAAACTGGTTAAAACCTTTCTGTTACATTTGAATTTTTGCTATTTGTCTTTACCCAGTAACAGGAATACTAGATCAGAGAGACAAAGAAGATACTGCTTGAGCCTTGGCCCAAAATATGCAGCAAATTAACATGTGGGTGAATTTCTAAAACAAATCTAGCAACCTTATAACGTTAGTGAGCTGTAATTTTCAGACATTTATTCAAAGCATAAGCCAGAAGCCATACTTCAGCAGCATAAAAAATAGAGTCTAATGAATGCATAAAGTTCCACATGTATTATGTGCAGATTATAATGATTCCTCTTACCTGCCTTATAAAGTTCAACTGAAGCCTTGAGGCAACTGAGGGCATATTTATCTCCACATAGGAGACAATCAGTTTAATCTGCAACTCTGTGGGAAGACCATATGTGTTCATGATGTCCTGGCTGGGTCCTTTTACTCATTTTAGTGCTGCCTGTAGCTTCTGATGTAAAGCTGGGGACATTAGTACAGAGGTTGTCTCTAAGTAATGAATAAATGAAAGTAAGGTTGAGTGTATGTGTATTGCAATTATTCTTTCTGGGATCAAGGCAAGTGGAAGGGATTGTATACAATTCAAAAGAATATGAGAACCAAAAACTACAATGAATCACCCAGAATAAAATTAATCTGGCCATATAAAACCTTACAATATGAACCACTGTTGTATCTGATGAATTAATTTCCAACACTTATCTAAACCAATCAGTGCTGTAACAAAAAGATGTCCAATAGACATAAAATAAACATTTTAAACTGAATTAGTCATAATTTTAAATATATAGAAATGAGATGAATCTCAAAATGTTCTTGCATTAATGTACATGTACTGGCCATTTAAATTGCTTATTTAATGCTTCTCTATAATCTTGGAGCACTAATTATATTCTACCAATCCTTTATAATAACTGTTCAGTACACTCTAGCAATGCTTTATAAGTAATTGTTATAGGTATATTATTTTATAAAGAATATGTCAAATCCTCTAGAAACCGGGGGTAGGGGGGAACATTCTGTAATACTTAGGTTTGCTGGCTTTTATTTAGATATGGACAAGTGTTTTATTTACAGATACTGCAACTCTGAATTTTTTTTTAGAAATGGTACTTCTGTTGCAACTTGTCAGGTAGCAAAACTTCATAAAAAATGGTGTAAAGCTTCTACCTATGTTAATCAAAGAAAAAGATTGTACTTGCTCATTTCCAGTTTGGATTTCTCCAATCTCATTTAGTATTTAGCATAATCATCAGGATTAAACTGGGGTTTGTAATGTGTGGCACACCACATCCATCAAATAACTATAGAAGAAAGAAAATTAATGCCTTCCAGCTCTACTACCCTGCAATTGGAAGACATGTCAAAATACCAGTTCCAAAAGGTCCATTAGTACAAGTTTCCAAGGTATGTGTCTTCCCATTCATTAACCTGAGGATAAAGATTGGAAAAATAAAATCTCTTAACATAAAATTAAGGCAATTTTTCCCTAATAAACCCCAAACCATTAAATTTCTGAAATTACGCTTTCTACCATATACATGACAACATAGTAAAAATTATTTTTGACAAAAACTCATGTTATAGTATTAATTTTATCCCAATATCCAATTTAATCGAAGCTGACTTCAAATTAATTTCCTCATTTGAGAAAGATTTTCTGATTTGGGGTTTGTTTCCCCCCCCCTCAAACCTGATCTTGGAAAGACAGAATTGTGTACATTTCCCCCCTCTTTTTCAAAACTATCACAACCATTTTAAACAGACTATAATTTCCAGTCTTTCCTATCTGAAATAGGAAAAATTACCATTAATTCTTAATAAATATGTTCAGAGAGGTTTAGATACCACAAAGATGTGGTCTGGGAGCCATATGAAGTTCAAGGGCTTCAAATTGCATTGAGTAAAACATTTTACATTTGACAAAGAAAGAAAACTTTTGATTAGTTTTACTATTGATTCAGTCAATTAGTAATTGAATAGTATTACTATTATTAAGTGTCCTTCACAGGTTTTAATTTGTGTGCAAAGTTGTCAAATATGTAAAGCAGATACTGATTAATTTTGTCATCATCCTTGCAAAAAATATCATCATTGTTCTTGATTGCCCTTTGATGTAGAGAGATTCATTTATCTCTTCCATTCTTGTATAACAAGTGATGTTTTATATTTTCAGCTGGAGTTACACAGTGACAAAAATTACACATTGTTTGGCCTTTGCACTGTCAACCAACAGCCTAGTTGGAGCCACTAAATACCAAATGATCATTTGCATTCGGAAATTTATGTAAAGTTACTACTCTGTTCTCTATACTGCAATTGCTCCACTTTCATAAAAAAGCAATCTGGACAATGAGAACATTTCTGAAATAAATGCATAGTAGTCCTCAGTGACTGCATCATTCAGCAACCATCCAAAGCTACAATGGTGCTTAAAAATAGCTTTATGATCTAGG
The DNA here is from genome assembly GCF_051295495.1 of Thamnophis sirtalis. Taxonomy (NCBI): domain Eukaryota; kingdom Metazoa; phylum Chordata; class Lepidosauria; order Squamata; family Natricidae; genus Thamnophis; species Thamnophis sirtalis. The sequence goes on from NW_028261391.1 coordinate 49,656,014, forward strand.
CCCACATTTATTACATTTATTCCTCAGTCACATGATTACCATTATACTCAATACACAACCTGTGCTTAACCTATGCCTGATCTCCCCCCCCTTCCCCCCTCCTTTCAGAGTGGACAGATTGGAAAGCAAGAGATTACAGGAGAGTAAGCAGGCACAGAATCGGAATGCACAACAAAAGGAATGTGATGCCACCAGCATCCACAATGGCACTAAACAAACAGCCTGACGTATCCCCATTGTGTCCTTGCTTACTCTCTTGCAATCCCTTCCTTTATAATCTCTTCACTCTGTAAGGTGGAGAGGGGGAAAAAGTAAATCAGACATGGAAGAGTTTACCTACAGATTGTTTTCTCTTCCCTTCCCCCCTCCCATCTTGCAGAGCAGAGTTTGCTTGAGAAGATGAAAAATAAGAACACAAGATGCTGGTCTAAATTGTGGTTGCTAAATGAGAAATATATGATGTATATATATGATGTATATGTATGATGTGTGTGTATGTATGTATGTATGTATGTATGTATGTGTGTGTGTGTGTATATTAGATTTTTTAAAACCCCCGGTATGCCCAAATATGGGAGGAAGATCACTACTTCCATTCTCTGTCCTTCGGCTCATCACAAGACACCATCCAGGCAGAAACCCAATATTTTTACTGTTGCCTTTTTTGTTACATTTTGTTGTATTTGTGCTGATAAATAAATAAAGGGAGACTAGTATAGATCTATTTCAAGCTATTTAGCTCTCATCAGCCAGTAAGGGTATGGCTAGCTGATGAGAGCTAAATAGCTTGAAATAGATCTATACTAGTCTCCCTTTATTTATTTATCAGCACATATACAACAACATATATATATATATATATATATATATATATATATATATATATATATATATATGTGTGTGTGTGTGTGTGTGTGTGTGTGTGTGTGTGTGTGTGTGTGTGTGTGTGTGTGTGTGTGTGTGTGTGTGTGTGTGTGTGTATGTTAGTTATATTTGTGCTGATATATATATATATATATGTGTGTATGTGTATGTGTATCAGGGGTGGGTTTCTCGCCCCGTTCCAACTGGTTCGGTTGGAACGAGGCCGGCGGCGTCCTCGCGCATGCGCGTGGCGCGCGCGTGCGTACTAGCGTCTGTGCGATGCTCCAGCTGCTCCTGGAGGATCGCGCAGGCGCTGTATGCGTCCTGCGCATGCGTGGAAGCGCAGAATTCGGCAAAACCGGGTAAGGAGCGGGCGCGGGCGCGCACGGGCACGCGGGCGCGGGGGGGGCCTTCGCCGTTCCCGGAAGTTACTTACTTCCGGGTTCGGTGACCAACCGGATCGCGGGGACCGCCGCGAACTGGTTGAAACCCACCCCTGATGTGTATATATGTATGTATGTATGTATGTATGTATATGTATATGTATATGTATATGTATATGTATATATGTGTATGTGTGTATGACACACACACACACACACACACACACACAGATGTATGTATGTATGTATCGGCTCTATCGGCTCATCACAAGAGACCATCCAGACAGAAAGCCAATATTTTTTTTTATTATTATTAAAGTTTTTTAATTTTTAATTTAAAACAAATACAACATCCTTCTTTACATGCTATAGAAAGTGTATCAGTTGGTTACAAATAGACTTTTGCGCATCTCTTCCACAGTCAAGAAACATAGTTCATGTTAACTCGAGCATTTTAACTCAAATATTCATACATGTCACCATCATCATATATCCATTTTCATTTGACTATAATTATTATTAAAAAATAATAATGATAATAATAATTTTTGTTTCTTAAACAATACATGCCCACACCAGTGGGGAAAGAAAAAATCGAAGAAAAAGAAAAAAAAAGAAAAAAAAAGAAAAAAAAAGAAAAAAGACAAAAAGAACAAAACGAAAAACAAAAGAAAAACCAAAAAAAAGGGTAACACAGGTATATATCATTAAAAAAAAAGTATATCAGCTGGTTACAACATGTTTTGGTGCATCTCTTTCATTAATTCATATTATAATTAATTCATATCATATTAATTCAAATATCTTAACTCATATGTTTACCATATTGACATCATTATACCTCCACTTTTAGTTGACTACAGTTATTTAAACATCCTTCATCCTTAACTATGCCAAAGGTTTAGTCCATAACCACATACTAACATCTCATTTACTTGTTTGTAAAATCCTCTATTAACATCCAATCCTCATATCCTGTTTTAGCTGAACATCCATAATATTTAATACCAAAAATTCCATCTTCCATGCAATGTAGTTTATTATCATTCTCCCTTCTTTATGTAATTATATCGTATATCGTAACATTTTCCCCATATTAGTTAACATTTAACTGTATATATTTTATTTTATTTTTTAATAGTAACAATTATTGTGATTAATAACCTTTGTATATGGTCCAAAAATATTTCCAACCTTCCCTTCTCATATCCAATTATTATTTATTATATCAACTCCACATTATATACATTACTATCAATATCAATTATTATTCAGCTATATCTATTACAAATAAGAGTAGTTAGATTTAGCTAATTTCAAATTGTATTCTTCCATCTATCAGCCTATGTCTCTGCAATAACAAAACCTTCTTAATCCTATTGCCATTTGTAGAACAGATTTACCAAATGTTTTTATAAGCAAGTCCAAACAGGGATATCTTCGCACCTTTTTACTCAGGATGCCTCTGATGAAATAATAACGTTGTCCCAGGCTTGTTAAACTTTTCAATTTGTCTTTAATTCTCAAGGGTGGAATTAAAAATTCTGCAAATGATGTTTCATAAAGTGTAGATTTTTTAATGCTTCTCATTCCTCCTGCGCTCTGTCTTTTAAAATAAATCTTCTGTATGGCTGCATCTCTTTCTCCCTCCGAAATAACCCAGATGCCCTGCGCGTCAGCAAGTTGAGAGGCTTCATTTCTCACATTCTTCATTTGTATTTCAGGAACATTCAAACATTCAACGTTCTCACTTTTTTCTTCATATTTTAATGTCAAATGGTCCAATTTTTTTTCAAATCTTTCATATGAGTCAAACAACTTTTGAAATGCAGAGAAAAACATTTGAAACGAACTTTTGGGAGTATGTATCGACGCCATGTTGTGACGCAGTCTAAAATATTTGCAAGTAAAAACACGCTGGGAGCTGTGCGATCTTATCTGATCTTAGACCAACACAGCCAAGCAATAAAAGTGTCAGATCGTAAGAAGCCAATTTATAGTAAGTTAGTTTACAGCCCACTTAAAGAGTGTCAGAGAGAGTGTTGAAGTAGATCTCTGAAGATCTTTAAAACATTTAAGAAATAGAGTAACCACCGGCCATAAATCCATTAAAGAAAAACCAATTCGCCGTTAGATTCTTCTGTTCTTTGGTTTCAATTAGCTTAGATTTTAGTGCGGACCGTCTCTCTTTGAGTAATAAAATCAGCTTACCAGTTGAAATCACTTCTACCATTCTTAGGGGTGACCTGCAGTTTTGGTTAGCATACAGCTAATCCAGAAGGAGCTGGCAAAAGGGGTTGAATTCCAAGCCCCCCCAGAGACCTGCGAACGTCTCTGAGGTCACTGGATCTCCCCAAACCTTCACTGTCTCTTCGGGACAGCTAGGATCGAAAACTACCCGTCCAATTCCTTCGGAATAGGGGAATTTCAGGAGTAGCCTGAAACTCCATCTTCTCACTGCTAAGCCCCGCCTTCTTCCCTCAGAAAGCCAATATTTTTACTGTTGCCTTTGTTATATTTGCCAATACATGAATTGAAACGTCATAAAGACATCTCACTTCTCTTATATACATGAATATATATTTTCAGAGTAGAGGACATAACATGCATATAATAGAGAAAGAAATCCATTTGAAAGTTTAGCACTTACCTTTTGAAAAAAACATTGTTGTTTTTCCCTGCTTTGCAAGTATAATGTGCAGTTAAAAATACAATTCCCCTTTCACAAAAAAATAATTTGGTTTTTCTGTTATTTCTTTTCTAGAAGTGGCACACAAAAATGCTTCATTTTTTGACAACCATCAATAGGAAAGTTCTTGTCATGCCTCAAAAATATAATTATTATTTTGCACTACCCAAGATTCCAAAAAAAATTTTCCCCAGTGCTATACTTGTAGCCCTTGACTTACAATTATTTGTTTAACAACAATCCAAAATTACAGAGACCTCATGAAAAGTGCTTTATAGCCTGTGAAACACTTCTACTTATCCAAAATGTTATACCACCACTCTTGCAGTCACGTGATTATGATCCATTTGCTTGGCAACCTATATACACTTATAGATTGCCAAGGGCCCCATGATCATGTGATCACCATTTGCAATCTTCTTTACCAGCTTCTCCAGAAAGTCAATGGGTAAGGTGGCAGAAAATGTTTTAAGATACTGCCACCTATTGAGAGGAATCCACCTCTGGAGATTGGCTGCAAGAGTTTCCCTTCTAAGACGAACCAAACTTCTCTGGTAGAATGCAGAAATGAAGCTAAAATCCTGATGTTTTGAGTTGCATTCCAGCACTCTGCCAGAGGAATTCCCTTTTGTGCATGGAAGAGAGGTGAATGCCTATGAAGGAGTGCAGAAAAGGAGGAGAAATCCTGAAGAATTGAACTCCTTCCCCATTGGAGGAGTTCCCTTCCAAACCAGAGGTGGGTTCCTATCAGTTCGCACCAGTTCGGTAGAGTAATTATATCTACTGAACCGGTTAGAAGAGGTTCCACCAGTGGCCCCAAAAAGCAGGCCACACCTACAGAAGGGGTTCGAGAGAGAGAGAGAGAGAGAGAGAGAGAGAGAGAGAGAGAGAGAGAGAGAGAGAGAGAGAGAGAGAGAGAGAACACATGGCTGGCAAGCCACTCCCACCAGGTCACATGGCTGGCAAGCCACTCCCACAAAGGAGGCTATACCCACAGAGTAGGTTCAAATTTTTTTTGAAACCCACCACTGTTCCAAACATAGAGGGGAACTGAACTTCTTCAGAAAGCAGATCTTTCAGCCAGCTCCCACAAATGAGAAGAGGTCAAATTAACAATAGTAATAGTGCTTAGATTTATATACTATCCCATAGTGCTTTATAGCACTCTTTGGGGGTTTACAGTGTCAGCATATTTCCCCAACAATTTGGGTCCTCATTTTACTGACCTCGGAAGGAAGCTAATTTTACCTGAGGCTGAATTCAGTCTTTTCTCTTGATTTCCTTGATCATTTGTGAAATTGGTTTAGCACAATTATATTTTAAATGGACTCCACAGGTTATCAGATCTTACTGTTAATATAAAATTGGCTTAGATTTGTTATTCTCTCCTTCCAAAATAATATTTAGCTAAGAGGTAAATATGGTTATTTACTTCAGTGATCA